>NC_044385.1:65257098-65436233 GCF_006542625.1 Nomascus leucogenys
GATCACTGCAAATCAAGGCTTAAAGTTAAAGAGAGAGCAAGACCCCTTCAGCTCCAGACCCATTCCCTGGACCCACCAGTTCAGCAGGGCTGGAGGCAGCATGCTTCAGTGGACCTGTGCACCCACTCCCCACCCTCTCTCCTTCCCTTTGGGCCCAGAAGGCCTGGAGTGCATGTGTAAATCTGGGTGAGGGAGCATGCAAGGGAGGGACAAGGGGAGGTTAGAGGGGCTGGGCCTCAGGCAAGCCTGTGACAAAACCTTCTTTGCCTACTTTGGGGCTGAACTGGGTGAGCAGGTGATCCCACACCTTCTAGCCCTGGGAAGCAGGATATAATTTTGCAGCCAAAAGATGTTAGAATGCTACCAGAGGATTTCAGGATCCCACTGCCAGGCATTTCAGGATCCTGGATTTTAGACCCTTCAAGGATATGTGTGCATCTGGGATTCAGGCATGATAGTCCATATGTACTGGATGGTGACGATGCGCACAGCACCATTCTAAGCATGTTACAGCTATTAACTCACTTAAGGGATTCCATGAGGCAGGCATTGCTGTACCCACTTTGCAGAGGACACTGAGCACAGACAAGTAACTTGCCCAAAGTCACACAGCTGGAAATGGTAGAGCAGCTGGAATGTGAACCCAGAGGCTGTGCCCCTGGCCATAGGGCAATCCTGCTTAACGGCAGCATGAGGTTATGGGGGAGAGCTCTGATGGCAAGGCAGGCTGCCTGGGTTTAGGTCCTAGCTCCTCTACTGCGAGGCAACATGGTCTTGGTCACATTACCTGCCTGTGTCTCAGTTTCCTCCTCTGTAAAATGGGGATAATAACAGTACCTCCCAGGATTGGAGCTATCTCCAGGCCAAGGTGTAAAGAGGCCTTCTGCCCTCTTTACACTCTGTGCAGCAACCAGACCTGCTTCTAATGACCTCCTCTACTACCCCTACCAAAACTCTGGTGAATTAATGTCCCTGTGGGGTATAAGCGACTGACAGTAACTTTCTCAATCTCCTTGCAGCCTAATCTAGGAAGGTGCCTTCTAAAGAATAGCATTCTAATGTGAAATTTTAGTCCTGTGAAAGGCTAATGGGAGAAATCAGATTCCTTTACAGGATTGCAGAAAAAAACAGGACAATTAGTATCTGTAAAAGAGAATGTTCGCTTGGAGTGTCGATGGAGTTAGGTGGCTGATACAGGATGAAAGGCTTTCATTTGGCTCCCTGACTTTCTGGGTTTGGGGATTTTGCTGTTCCTGGTCATTACCTCTTCCCTCCTGCCCAGCATGTGCTCACACCAGCCCCTCTGCCTAGTAGTACTTCCCACAGGCCGTTTTTCTTACATTTTTTTAGACAATTAAGGTAAGCTCAGAGGGACTTTTAATATGTCAATCAATGTTAATAAAACACAAGTCAAAGACAAGTGCTTTCAACCAACATTAATGAGGAAACAAACAAGACACAAATTCTTTTTATTGTTATTATTTTATTTTATTTTATTTCATTTTATTTTATTATTTTATTTTATTTTATTTTTGAGATGGAGTCTCGCTCTGTCACTCAGGCTGGAGTGCAGTGGCGCGATCTCCACTCACTACAAGCTCCGCCTCCTGGGTTCACGCCATTCTCCTGCCTCAGCCTCATGAATAGCTGGGACTATAGGCTCCTGCAACCACACCCGGCTAATTTTTTGTATTATAGTAGAGACGGGGTTTCACCGTGTTAGCCAGGATGGTCTCGATTTCCTGACCTCGTGATCCGCCCGCCTCAGCCTCCCAAAATGCTAGGATTACGGGTGTGAACCACCACGCTCAGCCATTTTTTAAATTTTATTTTTTGCAACATCTTTTAGCTGGTATTATTAGTCAAATGACTAATCACAAATAAAATATATTTTGTGAAAAACCTGGAATGTCAGAAATCATTCTGGCATTTCAAGCAGTCATGTACAGGATCACCAGGATCAATTTATATACATGAATATTGAGGAGAAAACAGGCAAAACATTTAGAATCAGACTAACCACACAGTCTAGTATAAAACTTGGGAGGAGGAAGGGGACATTTTTAAAAAGTCAGAGAAGAACATTACCAGAAAAAAAATTACAAAACCAGTAATTATTATACTTCATTAATATAGCATTACAAGGGAAGGGAAAGGAACATTTTTCAATGCACTAACTTCAAAGTTCCTCAAGAACAGCTGTACATTTACATAATTGTTTCAAAGAGAAAGCCTGTTAACTACAATGTTTATTTAATGCTACAAGCTTACAGCAAAGACAGCAAATTCCCAAGGCAAGGCTTCCACAGAATTATCATCTCAGGCTTCATGCAATGCTTACAAATCACTAACAGTTGGACCTAAAAGTATATTTTACAGTTTTGTATAAAAAAAGAAATACAAGGTTGACACACAGGTGTATTGAAGGCTGAGTAGTAATGAGTCTTTTAGCTTTTCTCTTTTTGAAGGGACAATATTTTTGTAACAACGCCCTTGAGTTCTTCTTACAAGTCACTACAGGGAAAGATATCTTTTATTACAACGCAACAGCAAGCTATAAGCAGCACACCCCCACAGCGGCTAACCCTGGACAGGATGGTGTAATACCCAACAGTGACTGCCATCCTGCAGAGGAAAGACTGGTAAGATCAGACGAAAGTCTGACATGGGTAAAAATGCAGCTTTCAACTGTAATTCACAAGTAAAATTCCCAAGCAGTAAAACTACTGATACCAATAGTGAAAGTAATTACAAACGAGATTCCAGCAGTGATTTCAACCTAGCTTCCTCTTGTCACAGTTTCTGGAGGAGGTGAGACATGAGTAGGTCACTATGCAGGAAGGTTGATGGTGCGGCTCATGTGCCTTCCACTAGGCTGAATGGCCCATTATTCTGGGTGCTGGACACGGTGGCTGTCACGGCAGCACAGAGCTCTGTTTCAGCTGCAGCCTCTGCCATCTGTGCTTCCTTGAGTTATTCTTCTAAAAGTAAATTTTTGAACTTTCCAGGCTTCAATTCTATTTGTTACCATTCTGTCCTCTTTCTAGAAGCAGACAGCAGTACCGAATGCTTACCAGAGCCATTGCTGAAGGTCTTCTCTCCGGATCTGGAGGAATCATAACTTTTATCAACTCTGTAAACTCTCAGGAAAGCACTTGTGGTATCAAGGTAACCTGGCCTGTGTGAATTCATGCACTGGTCTCTATTTCTGGAAAGAGGTTCAGCACCAGCAGCACATCTCCTCGGGTAGATGGGTATAATTCTCCTGCAAACCTTCATTTGCAGGAAAACGACTATCACCCTCTTCAAACTGTGGACTAGAGATCCTTGTTACACGTCCAAGATCACCTGTGTTTAACATAATTTTGTTGGATCCCCAGTCATCTTCGTATTCTTCAGAGGCAGCATCTGGGATTGAGACTTGAGATGTAAAAATACTACTAGATTTTGTATCCTTGTGAACCAAAGACATTAAATGAATATAGGTCAAGCCCCGGCTATCTTGCAAAAGGAGACCCTTCAACTCTGCTTCTTTGAAGTAACTCATGACTCCGCAGTTTTCACTTCAGCATCAGCTAAACTTCCACTATGACAATATTCATCCTGTGTAAGCACAGCACCATCTTCTGCCCAGGCAGAGAAATACGGAGCTGCATGAGGAAGCCATCCAGGCACTGCAGTAGAGCCTGTGTTCCTCTCAGAGCGCTTTGCTCACGCAGAATGGGCCTAAGGCTTTTCTGATCACCTAATGCGATGCATCCTCCCTCTTCACACAGTAAACACAGAACCAAAGCCTCCAGAGCAATTGTCTGCAGCTCATGAAACTGCTGCGCGCCGTAACCTCACGTTGCTCTCAGTCACTGCAGTTCTCTCAACAGGCCACGTTTCATCTCCCAGCTCCTGAGCACTGGCTTCCATGTCTTCACCACAAGAGCTGGGATCAATCCCTCTAGCTCTGGAAAGGAAAACCAGGGGTTCAAGTGGCGGGTGGCAGAGCCAAAGCTTGCAGGAGGTCCACTGGAGCGCCCGGGATCCCTTAGCGACCAGCAGGGCCCTCCCCGCCCCGGGACCCCACAGTCCCGCGACGCCTCCCCGCGGCGCCCCCAGCACTTGCCAGAGCCAGTGGCCCAGGAAGCAGGTGCCGCTGGCCACCAGGAGCCCAAGCACCCTCCCCTCACGGGTCGCACTGGGACCGGCTGCCAGGCCGGTCAGCGCTGGGCAGGGCCCCAGCAGCTCCTCAGGCTCCAGCTCCTGGGGCTTCTGAGCCTGACGTGCAAGGTTCCGCTCATCCCGCCCCCCGAAAAGGAGACGGAGACCCACGGAAACCTCAGCCTCTCTGGTGCTGGAGCCTGGGCTGCCAGAATGCAGCTCCGTGTTGCGGCCAGCGGCAGCCTCGCGCGCCCCCTCGTGGCCGTGGCCAGAAGTTGTCACACCCCATGGGCGGGGGCGCTTCAGCCCAGCAAGCGGAGGGCTGGGAGTGCCACCCCCATTCATAGACCAGGAATCAAAGCCCTTGGGTGGCAGGGTCTGGTCAAGATCCTCCCAAACTGAGCGGGGACGGAGACCAATTCAACCCCAGCCGCAGTGTATACAGTGTAGGCAGATCAGGACTTCAGCCATTCCTGAGACACATCCCCCTTGCTTCACCGGTACATGCCCGGCCCACCTTTCCCTTCCTCTCCAGGACCCACACCCCTTTCAATGAGTCGCTTATTTCTCTTAAACAAATAGGGGTGATAGCAGGTAACGTATCCGTAACAAGAAACTAGCAGGTGCTCAGTAAAATGGTCTACGCCGGCCCCTTCCACAGTCAAGGTGAGCATTAACTGCAAAATGAATCCACTTCCCAGGAAGTGGACAGTCGCCAGCAGTCCCTCCGCCTCCCTTTGGCTTTGCCTTCCCCCGGCGCCAACTGATGCACGGAAAGGGTGTGGGCGAAGACCCCATCACCTCCCAGCAGAGGGTGCGCTGCCCGCGGTTTTCGGGATCCTGGGCGTGGTGCCGTCCCCGTAAGACCCTCAGAGGTGGGGTGGAGAAAGAGCACACCCATTTGACAGGTGCAGAGACTGAGGTCCGTGGGGGCGGGGTAAGCGGTCCAGGGCGGCCAGACCTGTGAATAGCAGAGCTAGGATTCCAGCAGGTCCCCAGCCAGGCACTGGGTGAGCCCCTGCCATGTGGGGATCACTGAGGTGCAGGCATTCTGATAAACACCGGGTTGAGGAACTCATGCCGCTCCATCCTGACTTCTGGGGTGCCTTCTGGGACACAATACGGTAAAGGCTGTGCAACATGTGTGAGGTCCAGTGTGTGCACGAAGCAAAGAGGGATAGATAGGCGTGGGGGTACAAGGACAGAGTCACCGTTGGGACCATTGAGAAGGCAGTTGGAGTTTTTCTGTCAGGGCAGGAGAAGCCTTCTGGGAACCCAGGCTGGCATGTGCAAAGGCATAGAGGCAAGCTCCCCCTGACACACGGCTGGAGGGGAAGCTCTAAGTGCTGCGCACAGGCTGTTCACACTGCATCCTTCTCCCTGGACTTGCTCCCCCAACAGCACCTCCATCCTTTCAGTTAGCTATCCAGGCCACCACACTCACCATTTCACGCCCACATCCCGTGGGCCCCACATTTGAGAAACAAGAATTCAGTTGCTTCTCACTCTCCATGGCTGCTCATCACCTGGTCTGAGTCCCCATCCTCTCTCTCCCCCAAGCTGGTCTCTGCTTCCATCCTTGACTCCTGAAGTCTCATTGCAACTCAATACTAGGTCAGATCATGTCACACTTCTGCGCTGGTGCAAGAACTATGTGGTTCCTTCAGTGCAGTGTCCACCAGGATTTGATATTCCCAAGGCATGTCTCTCACTCCTTTGTTCTCATTTTACCTTCACACAGGAAAATACTTTTTATTCTTGAAGTGTACTCTTACGTAGCTACTATTGGTAATGAAATCTCTGTGTTATTACTTTTGAAATCATTTTAATTGTCCTTACCCCCAAACATATTTAGCTACATATTCAATGCTAGCTTGAATAATAATTTTTCTAAGCATGCTTTTTGACTTTTTAAAATTTAAGATGACATTGGATGATTTTATTACATACAGCATGATGTTTTGAACATTCCACATATAGATTGTTGAATGGTTAAATCTAAATCTAGCTAATAACAAATGCATTATTTAACATAGCTATCATTGTTGTTGTGAGAACACTTATCCACTCTAGTTGCAATTTTCTAGAATGCAACATATCATCAGTAACTGCAGCCACCTTGCTATACAATAGATTTCTTGAAATTTATTTTATCTATCTAATTGTAACTATGTGTCCTCTGACCAACATCTCCCCATCCTGTTCCCCTCTCTAACCACTCCAGCCTTTGGTAACCACCATTCTACTCTCTACTTCTATGAGACCAACTTGTTTAGATCCCTCATATGCATGAGATAATGCAGCATTTTTCTTTCTGCACCTGGCTTATTTCACTTAATATAATATCCTCCAGGATCATCAATGTTGACAGTAATGACAGCATTTTATTCTGTTGTATGAATAAATATCATTCCATTGTATGTTTATGTACGTATGTACGTACATACATGTATGTATACAAGCATATGTAGAATACCATTATTCAAGTATATTATTTTGCATTTATTTTTATTAAAATTATATTTCTCCCTTATCTAAATGCTGATAAAAATATGAGGTCTTTCCAGTCCTTCCTCTTAATAAAAGCCAAAGTTAAAGGGCAGTTTCCCCATTTTTTAATGATTCTTTTTTCTTGCTGATTTTTTTAGTTCCCTGCAGAGTCTGCAGATTACTGCTTAATCGTAAGTATAGTTTGAATTTTTTTCCTATTCTATATAATGTCTGTTTCCTCTGTGGTTTATTGTGAGTTTTTTGCTAGGTTTTCTTCTAGAATTTTATGGTTTCAGGTCTTAGATTTAGTCTCTAATCAACCGGGAGTTAATCTTTAGATATGGTGAGTTTCATTCCTCTACACGTGGCCACCCAATTTTCTCAGCACCATTTATTATGTATGTGCATGTTTTTGTCTGATTTGTCAAAGGTTGTTATCGTTTGGCTGTATTTCTAGATTCTTCATTCTGTACCATTGGACTATGTGTTTATTTTTATACCAGCAAAATGCTGTTTTGGTTACTGTATCCTTGTAGTATAAATTGAGTCAAAGGAAATATAAAGGAACGTTTTTGTCTTTCCTTTATTTTGAAGGAGAGTTTTAGCAAATATAAGTGTTCTTAAATAGAAGCTTTTCTTTCAATACTTTGAATATATTATCCCATTCTGCCCTGTCCTGAAAGGTTTCTTCTGAGAATTGCGCTGATAGTTATGTGATGAGTTGATTTTCTCTTTCTGCTTTTAAAATTCACTTTTTGCCTTTGACTTTTGACAGTTTTATTAGAATATGTCTTGGTGTGAGGTTCTTCATGTTCAACCTACTTAAGGGCTCTTGAACTTCGTGAGTCTGGATGTCCACCTCCCACCTCAAATTCAGCAAATTCGCAGTCAGTATTTCTTAAAATAAGTTTCTATTCCTGCCTCTATTTCATCTTCTTGTTTCCACATAATGCATATATTGCTTTATTTGATGATGTTTTATAAGTCCCATAGATTTTTTTTTTACTCTTTATCTTTTGCTATTTTTTTTTGTTTTTTGCACCTCTGACAGGATAATTTCAAGATACCTGTTTCCAACTTTGCTATTTCCTCTTCATGACTGAATCTGCTGTTAAAACACTCTATTAAATTTTTCAGTTTAGTCATTATATTCTTCACCATTAACATTTCTGTGTTTATTTTTATGGTTTCTATTTATTTGTGTAACTTCTGATTTTATTTATGTATTGCTTTCCTAATTTTGTTTAGCTGTCTATATGTGTTCTCATATAGTTCACTGAGCTTATGATCTATAATAATTACTTCCAATTTTTAAAGGCACTTTGTCAATTTCTATTTTTTTAGGGTCCATTATTGAAGCTTTATCGGTTTACTTAAATTGTGTCATGTTTTCCTGATTCTTCATGATTCTTGTGGACTTGTGCTGCTATAAGTATGTTTGAGAAGATGGTCACTTTCTCTAATCTTTACAGGTTGGCTTCAGCAGGAAAAGTCCTTCACCATTAAGTGTGGCCTGGTGTTCTTGTTCGGTCAGGTGGTTGAGCCTGTTGATGGATTTGGCCACCTGGCAGTGCCTCATGGTCAGAGATGTCTGCTGGTTTTAATCCCCCTGATTTGATAGCTTTGTTCCGTGAGGCCACTTGAAGCATTGTGGAGCACACTGAGATTTGTATGCACCAGTCACTGAATGTTTCACCCCTTTTCTTTGGTCATAGTTATCTTCAAGTGATCTAAGTATTAAAATTCTTCCAGTGTTCATTTTGAGGCAAAGCAGAAGTGTGCCCATCAGGCAGCACTCCCCAAATAGATGTTGAATATCCACTTTGATCTACTTTTCTCCCAGTGGAAAAATAATGGGCTGAGGGTATCCTTCTCAGCACAGTATTGTTCTGGATATGGAAGTGGTAAAGCAAACAAAGTAAAATCATTCCTCTTATCCTTTTTAATGAGTCTGTGTTTGCTTTTGAGCTCTTTTGGGTGTTGCAATCTCACACTGGTATTTGGAGTTCTCACAAAAGCATTCTTTCCTGTAGGTAGTTGCCAACTAGATGTTTCTTCAAGGGAATCAGGGCTAGGAACCTACTATTCCACCATCTTACCAGACTCCCTCTACACCCAACCACTTCCATCTCTCAATCTCTCAATAATTTGTAAAATAGGAAAATCCAAACATGTCTAGAAATCGTTACTAAAACTAATAGATGAGTTTAGTGAAGCCACAGTATATAAGCCAAATACATGAAAAGTCAATGTGTATTTTTATAGACTGTCAGTAGAAATCGAACCTTACCCTGAAAAACCTCAAGAAAGTACTGAGGAAAATTAAAGAATACCCAAATATAGAGCTATCATGTTCACATATCAGAATATTCAATATAATTAATATGTAAGTTTTCCCCAAATTAATATACAGCATCAACATAATTCAGTAAAATTTCAGCAAAGAGCTTTGTAAAACTTGATAAGCCAATTTTTAAAGTACATTGAAAATACAAAGAACCTAAATTAGTGAAAACAGTAATGAAAAACAGTCACATTCAGAGACATATTATCTGAAATAAATACTATAAAATGACAGTATTTACAACAGTGTGTTATTACCTAAGGAAATAATTATAAATAATTATAATAATATAGGAAGCTCAGGCATATATACATATATACACACACACACATACATATATAAACACATACTATATATGTGTGTATGTAGATGTATGTATTTATACACATATATAATTTTTTATCAATGATTGTATAAAGACAATTCAAAGGGAAGAATAGATATTTACATAAATATTCTTGGAGAAATTGAATTCCCATATGTAAGTGTGTGAATATTGATTCATCAAAGTACATCTAAAAATTAACTTCAAATGAATTTGAGATCTAAGTGGAATAGAAAAAATTATATATTTTGTATGAGAAAAGCATAGGAGAAATGTATTGTGACCCTGGGATAGGAAATGGTTTCTTAGATAGGACACACATGCAGAAAACATAAAATAAAATGTATAAATCTACTCTTCATAAGACACTGTTAACAAATAAATTGACAGCCATATCCTGAGAGAAATATTGAAATACATATATTTAATAAATATTGGTATTCAGATTTGTATGTACGTAATTCCTATAACTCAGTTAAAAGAAGACAAATGACCTGACAAACATTAATGGTCAAGGTCCATTAGCTGCTGATGGATAAACACGTGGTGTGCCCATACAATGGACTATTTCTCAGCAAATAACAAGTAAGAAATTACTGATATGTACAACTTGCATGATTCCAAAGGAATTACTATGAGTTAACAGAATAAGACACTAAACACTACATAAATGTTAATATCACAATTATGTGAAATTTTTCAAAAGGCAAATATAGTAAATGAAATATAATAATTTTGTCACAGGCATCATGTACAAGGAGATAATTTAATGAAAAGGACCAGATTGAACTTTTCATGGTGATGGAAATGTTCTATGTCATTTTTGTGGTAGTGATTATACAGTCACATGTAACATATTTTGAAATCATAATGTGTAAAATTTTTCAAACCATTCATACTTGATGAATTTTAAGGAATGTAAATTGAACCTCAATAAAATTATTTCAAATTATGCTATGGAAGAATGTGTGGGGCAATTGGAGAATGCTCAAAACATAGTGAATGTCTGCAATCATTTAGAAAAAACTTTATTTAAGTATTTATTTAAGTCAAACAGATGTTTCCCCTGTGACTAAGCAACGTTCCTGTAAATATATATCCATAGAAATGCATCCTTATAATCATGGCAGCTTTATTTATAATGGCTAAAACGGGGAATGTATCCAAATGTTTGTCAACAGTAGAATGAATAAATTCTAATATAGTTAGGAAGATTTTTTGTCTACGTATAGATAGCCACACAACTCGCTCCTGTATATCTTTTATATTTTAACTGAAATGTTTCCCTTCCAGTGGAGCGTTGCCTGTCCACACTATCTACAACCACCCCTGCCTACTGATATACTTTACCCATTACTATTTATAAAAATCGAAAGTGTTATACATTCTTCTTTGCATCTGGATCATATTCACCATGAAGGATGTAGATAGAATCCATGAGTGCAGAGGGGTTTCTATGATACCACAGATTTATTATCTCTGGAGACTAGAACAACTCCTGACACATAATACAACCTGAAAAGATCTGTTGAATGGATGAACCAATGAAAGAAAAGAACATGACACATCTGTGTCTCAAACATGACTCAGATCACAAGGGCAATGGAATGAACCAAGGGATCTAAGCTAAACAGTCTCTCCAGTTGCAGTGAATGGACACAGTCAAGGCATAAGCTGGCAACATCAGCTAAAACTCTTCATTGTTTGGGAGTCATGTCACCTCTTACCCCAGAAAAATGGCTCCTACAAAAGATCAATTCTCAAAAAGCACCTGTATGCCATCAAGAACAAAGGGATGATCCAAACCAAACTGCTGTGTGTGTCCTTCAGATTGTCCTTTGATCCACTCCAGGATCATGCAACAAGTTTTTAGGGTGGTGATGTCCTAAAAATGCCCATGTCAACTGAAACCCTGGGTTTCTGGACATTCCACTGAAAACCAGCAGCTTGAAAGTAGAAGACCATGCCACTTTAGAAACGTAGAACCACATGTCGCAAGTAAGGAGAGAAGCAGCAAGAACATCATAAAATTGTGAAGAAGGGAAAGAAGCCTTATGTGAACTCATGTAAGACAACCAAGGATATCTTGAACAAGAGGGACAATTTAGGCAATCAGAAATGATGTTTCATTTACACTTATAATTTGTGGTTGAGCCTTTGCTTTCTTTTCTTCATCGTGTGTGGAACACTATGTACCTCAACCTGAGGTAGACAAAGAAAATGTGGATAACCAGTAGAAAAGCTTTGTACACAACTGTTCCTACTGTGATATTTCCCAAAAATGAGATTAGAAAAAACTTCCCTCTTCCTCACACTCCAAGACAGATCTTGCCCTGTCTTTCTAGGAGGCATAATAATGGCAGTTCAGGAATGGGATTTATTACATACTTTTCCAGTAACCATGTCTGAACCAATGAGTAATCTATTGGCAGCTTCTTCACACACCACACTGGATCACCTGAAGATCATGTAGGTAGAGTCTCTGGTTTCTTAGATATGGAAATACTCAAATTTTAAAAATCTCATAAACACACAATGAAAGAACCACTTTGGGTCTAGATCTGGGATGCTGGGAAGTCCCTGATTTCAGCCACCCAAGATATACTCAGTCATACTTCTGGAGGCTTCTTTGTTATTGCTGAGAAATACCCCATAATATAAGCATGCCACGATGTGTTTATCCATCAGCAGCTGATGGACCCGCCCTTATTGTCTGGTCATTTGTCTTCTTTTAACTGAGGTGTATTCATTTCTTAGATGATTATTATATTTTAGAATATTATTTAATGTAATGATTGTTGAAAACATCAGTTAAACAATCCTGTAAGAGTCTACTTGCATATCTTTCTAAGAAGGAAATCACATGTAGATTCTTATTTTTTACACTACAAGCTACAGGGTGGATCTATTAAAAACCGTATTATTGATGATATAACATTTAACTCTATTTTCAAATTAGTCTTAATAATATTTACTGACATAAAAATAAGGGAATTGTTGCTTGCACTCTGAAGTAACTTATAGTGCCATTGTCCTTCTCTGTATTAGATATGTATGGTTTTAAATGATGGCAAAAGTGTAATAAATGAAATACAGAATACTTGAAAGAGGCAAGATGTACAATAATATGAGAAAAGAAATATTGAGGTTATAACATTTTTTGGCACAAGGTCAGATTTTTATTTATAATTTTAGCATTTATTGCAGGCAGAACTTGTGTTACATATTGTAGAAGACAGAAGAGTAAATAAAATAAGCACCTCTTTTCTTTTTTTTGTTCTTTTTTTTTTTTTGAGACTGAGTCTTGCTCTGTTGTCCAGGCTGGAGTGCAGTGGCGCGATCTCGGCCCACTGCAATCTCTGCCTCCTGGGTTCATGCTATTCTTCTGCCTCAGCCTCCTGAGTAGCTGGGACTACAGGCGCTTGCCACCAAGCCCGGCTAACTTTTTGTGTTTTTAGTAGAGATGGGGTTTTACCATGTTAGCCAGGATGGTCTGGATCTCCTGACCTCGTGATCTGCCCGCCTCGGCCTCCCAAAGTGCTGGGATTACAGGTGTGAGTCGCCGCACCCTGCCAATTCTCTTTTCACAGAATATTATGATGTATCAAAGGACACATACAGGGGAACATCAGACACTGGGGCCTATCAGGGGTTGGAGGGTGGGAGGAAGAAGATCAGGAAAAATAACTTACGGATCCCAGGCTTAATTCCTGGGTGATGAAACAATCTGTACAACAAACCACCATGACACAGGTTTACCAATGTAACAAACCTGAACATGTACCCCTGAACTTAAAATAAAAGTTTAAACAAAACAAAACAAAGCGAATGGATTAATGTCCCAAGAAAAGCTTGTTAATTTGACCTGGGGCTCATATGCTGGTCAGTGTGCCTTCAACATTAGTGGTTAATTTATAGAGAAAGTAAACTTACTTATTTCTCAAAATCAGCCCTTACACCCTCATGTGCCCACTCTTCCGTGACAGTGCCTGGGTATTGAGGAGCTGAATAGTTTTAATTTCTGGCCCTGTGTCTCACAAACGCACTTTATTTTGTTTGGCATCTTCTACTGGGTCTGAAGGTGAGGATTTAACCACTGTCAGTATTTAACATTCAGCAGAAACTTGAGTTCTTTTTAGGCCCATGAGTCAAAGCCCTGCAACTTAACCATACAAGGGCTTTAAAAGAACACATAGAAAGTTACACGGATGTAATAACCTTAATTATTTTAAGAAGTTTTTTTTAAAGGAGGTATGCAGCTTTTAAAAAATCTTTGCATCTATCTTAAGAATTAAATGGGAGGCCGGTTAGCCTGACATAGTTCCCAGCTTGACTTTTACCCAGGCTATGTGATTTTGGTGTCCCAAGATGCATTTCCTTTTCACAGAACGAAGCAGTGACACCCACTTCAATGGGGCTGGACCTTGAAAACATGATGTGTTGGGAACACAGCCAGGCCGAAAAGGCCACATAGAGTCTGATTCAATTTATGTCAAATGTCCAGAACAGATAGATCTGCAGAGAGTGTGGAATCAGGGGCTGAGGGATGGGACCCTCAGTGGTGACTGGGGGCTGATGGATGGGAGGGATGGGGGTGATAATGAAAGGGTATAGGGTTTTATTTTTTGAGATGATGAAAATGTTCTAAAATTGTTTGTGGTTATGGCCGCACATATCTGTGAATTTACTAATGAACGTTGAATTTTAACTTTCAAGTGGGTTAACTGTATGGGATGTGAATCGTAGGTCATTAAATCTGTTTTTCTTTATGACGATGGTTACACCATTGTGTTTAGGCTGAGCCCTGAGGGAAGACCCTGTGGACAGCCCAGGCCTCCTGGCTGCTGCAGCCCCACAGAGTGGAATCCATCCTCAGCTCCTGCCCATCAGTCTCCTGTGCTGGTTTCCAGGTTCCTTATTTTATTTTTTTCCACACACATTGTCTGCTAGGGTTGCCAGATAAAATACAGGATGCCCATTTATCTCTGAATTTCACACCAACAGTGATTAAATTGTTAGGGTGTATATGTCCTAAATATTGCATGGGACATACTTAGACCCAAACATTATTCTTTGTTCATCTGAATTCAAATTTAACTGGGCACCCTGGATTTTTAGATGCTCAATAGAGCCTCCTTGACTGGACCCCTGCTGGGTGGCATGCACCCAGGGCCCAAGTCTCAGAGATTGTAGGACTCCAGAGGCAGGTGGGGGAAGGAACTGGGCTGGTGGCCATGCCCAAGACAGAGATGGTGGCTGCAGGGGTGGACACACCACCAAGAGACTTTGGGTGCTGAAGCTTCCTGGGACTCAGCTGGGCCCTCTGAGACCTGGGATGGGGCAGAAGGCCAGCACCCCCCACCTGCAGAGCTGGCTGTTCTGCATTTCTTCCAAGGCTCTGCAGCTGAGAGCTCCAAATCAGCAAAGATGCAGTGGGGTGGTGTGTTAGTCTGTTCTCATGCTGCTAATAAAGACATACCCGAGACTGGGTAATTTATAAAGGAAAGAGGTTTAATTGACTCACAGTTCAGCATGGCTGAGGAAGCCTCAGGCAACTACAATCTTGGTGGATGGCAACTCTTTACAATGTGGCAGGAGAGAGAATGAGAGCCGAGCAAAGGGTTAAGCCCTTTATAAAACCATCAGATCTTGGGAGAACTCACTCACTATATTGAAGAAAGCATGGAGGGACCACCCTCCTAATCTAATCATCTCCCACGAGGTACCTCCCATGAAACATGGAGATTATGGGAACCACAATTCAAGATGAGATTTGGTGGGAACACAGCCAAAACATATCATTTTGCCTCTGGCCCCTCTCAAATCTCATATCCTCACCTTTTAAAACACAATCAGTGCCCATGCCTATGTCCTGAATGGTATTACCTAGGTTTTCTTCTAGGGTTTTTTTGGTTTTAGATCTAACATTTAAGTCTTTAATCCATCTTGAATTAATTTTTGTGTATGGCGTAAGGCAGGGATCCAGTTTCAGCTTTCTACATATGGCTAGCCAGTTTTCCCAGCAGGATTTATTAAATAGGGAATTCTTTCCCCATTTCTTACTTTTGTCAGGTTTGTCAAAGACCAGATAGTTGTAGATATGTGGTATTATTTCTGAGGGCACTGTTTTTTTCCATTGGTCTATATCTCTGTTCTGGTACCAGTTCCATGCTTTTTTGGTTACTGTAGCCTTGTAGTATAGTTTGAAGCAGGCAGTGTGATGCCTCCAGCTTTGTTCTTTTGGCTTAGGATTGACATGGCAATGCGGGCTCTTTTTTGGTTCAATATTAACTTTAAAGCAGTTTTTTCCAATTCTGTGAAGAAAGTCATTGGTAGCTTGATGGGGATAGCATTGAATCTATGAATTACCTTGGGCAGTATGGCCATTTTCACCATATTGATTCTTCCTACCCATGAGCATGGAATGTTCTTCCATTTGTTTGTATCCTCTTTTATTTCATTGAGCAGTTGTTTGTAGTTCTCTTTGAAGAGGTCCTTTACATCCCTTGTAAGTTGGATTCCTAGGTATTTTAGTCTCTTTGAAGCAATTGTGAATGGGAGTTCACTCATGATTTGGCTCTCTGTTTGTCTGGTATTGGTGTATAAGAATGCTTGTGATTTTTGTACATTGATTTTGTATCCTGAGACTTTGCTGAAGTTGCTAATCAGCTTAAGGAGATTTTGGGCTGGGACGATGGGGTTTTCTAGATATGCAATCATGTCATCTGCAAACAGGGACAATTTGACTTCATCTTTTCCTAATTGAATACCCTTTATTTCTTTCTCCTGCCTGATTGCCCTGGCCAGAACTTCCAACACTATGTTGAATAGGAGTGATGAGAGAGGGCATCCCTGTCCTGTGCCAGTTTTCAAAGGGAATGCTTCTAGTTTTTGGCCATTCAGTATGATATTGGCTGTGGGTTCGTCATAAAAAGCTCTTATTATTTTGATATACATCCCATCAATACCTAATTTATTGAGAGTTTTTAGCATGAAGCGTTGTTGAATTTTGCCAAAGGCCTTTTCTGCATCTATTGAGATAATCATGTGGTTTTTGTCTTCGGTTCTGTTTATATGCTGGATTACATTTATTGATTTGTGTATGCTGAACCAGCCTTGCATCCCAGGGATGAAGCCAACTTGATCATGGTGGATAAGCTTTCTGATGTGCTGCTGGATTCAGTTTGCCAGTATTTTATTGAGGACTTTTGCATCAATGTTCATCAGGGGTATTGGTCTAAAATTCTCTTTTTTTTGTTGTGTCTCTGCCAGGCTTTAGTATCAGGATGATGCTGGCCTCATAAAATGAGTTAGGGAGGATTCCCTCTTTTTCTGTTGATTGGAATAGTTTCAGAAGGAATGGTACCAGTTCCTCCTTGTACCTCTGGTAGAATGCGGATGTGAATCTGTCTGGTCCTGGACTTTTTTTGGTTGGTAAGCTCTTAGTTATTGCCTCAATTTCAGAGCCTGTTATTGGTCTATTCAGAGATTCAACTTCTTCCTGGTTTAGTCTTGGGAGAGTGTATGTGTTGAGGAATTTATCCATTTCTTCCAGATTTTCTGGTTTATTTGCATAGAGGTGTTTATAGTATTCCCTGATGGTAGATTGTATTTCTGTGGGATTGGCGGTGATATCCCCTTTATCATTTTTTATTGCATGTATTCGATTCTTCTCTCTTTTCTTCTTCATTAGTCTTGCTAGCAGTCTATCAATTTTGTTGGTCTTTTCAAAAAACCAGCTCCTGGATTCATTAATTTTTTGAAGGGTTTTTTGTGTCTCTATTTCCTTCAGTTCTGCTCTGATCTTAGTTGTTTCTTGCCTTCTGCTAGCTTTTGAATGTGTTTGCTCTTGCTTCTCTAGTTCTTTTAATTGTGATGTTAGGGTGTCAATTTTAGATCTTTCCTGCTTTCTCTTCTGGGCATTTAGTGCTATAAATTTCCCTCTACACACTGCTTTGAATGTGTCCCAGAGATTCTGGTATGTTGTGTCTTTGTTCTCATTGGTTTCAAAGAACATCTTTATTTCTGCCTTCATTTCGTTATGTACCCAGTAGTCACTCAGGAGCAGGTTGTTCAGTTTCCATGTAATTGAGCGGTTTTGAGTGAGTTTCTTAATCCTGAATTCTAGTTTGATTGCACTATGGTCTGAGAGACAGTTTGTTATAATTTCTGTTCTTTTACATTTGCTGAGGAGTGCTTTACTTCCAACTATGTGGTCAATTTTGGAATAGGTGTGGTGTGCTGAAAAGAATGTATATTCTGTTGATTTGGGGTGGAGAGTTCTGTAGATGTCTATTGAGTCTGCTTGGTGCAGAGCTGAGTTCATTTCCTGGATATCCTTGTTAATGTTCTGTCTCATTGATCTGTCTAATGTTGACAGTGGGGTGTTAAAGTCTCCCATTATTACTGTGTGGGAGTCTAACTCTCTTTGTATGTCTCTAAGGACTTGCTTTATGAATCTGGGTGCTCCTGTATTGGGTGCATATATATTTAGGATAGTTAGCTCTTCTCATTGAATTGATCCCTTTACCATTATGTAATGGCCTTCTTTGTCTCTTTTGATTTTTGTTGGTTTAAAGTCTGTTTTATCAGAGACTAGGATTGCAACCCCTGCCTTTTTTTGTTTTCTGTTTGCTTGGTAGATCTTCCTCCATCCCTTTATTTTGAGACTATGTGTTTCTCTGCACGTGAGATGGGTTTCCTGAACACAGCACACTGATGGGTCTTGACTCTTTATCCAATTTGCCAGTCTGTGTCTTTTAATTGGAGCATTTAACCCATTTACATTTAAGGTTAATATTATTATGTGTGAATTTTGATCCTGTCATTATGATGTTAGCTGGTTATTTTGCTTGTTAGTTGATGCAGTTTCTTCCTAGCCTCGACTGTCTTTACAATTTGGCATGTTTTTGCAGTGGCTGGTACCAGTTGTTCCTTTCCATGTTTAGTGCTTCCGTCAGGAGCTCTTTTAGGGCAGGCCTGGTGGTGATAAAATCTCTCAGCCTTTGCTTGTCTGTAAAGTATTTTATTTCTCCGTCACTTATGAAGCTTAGTTTGGCTGTATATGAAATTCCAGGTTGAAAATTCTTTTCTTTAAGAATGTTGAATATTGGTCCCCACTCTCTTCTGGCTTGTAGAGTTTCTGCCGAGAGATCAGCTGTTAGTCTGATGGGTTTCCCTTTGTGGGTAACCCGACCTTTCTCTCTGACTGCCTTTAACATTTTTTCCTTCATTTCAACTTTGGTGAATCTGATAGTTATGCGTCTTGGAGTTGCTCTTCTCAAGGAGTATCTTTGTGGCATTCTCTGTATTTCCTGAATCTGAATGTTGGCCTGCCTTGATAGATTGGGGAAGTTCTGGATAATATCCTGCAAAGTGTTTTCCAACTTGGTTCCATTCTCCCCGTCACTTTCAGGTACACCAATTAGATGTAGATTTGGTCTTTTCACATAGTCCCATATTTCTTGGAGGCTTTGTTCATTTCTTTTTATTCTTTTTTCTCTAAACTTCTCTTCTCGCTTCATTTCGTTCATTTGATCTTCCATCACTGATACCCTTTCTTCCAGTTGATCGAATCAGCTACTGAGGCTTGTGCTTTATCACGTAGTTCTTGTGCCATGGTTTTCAGCTCTATTCGGTCCTTTAAGGATTTCTCTGCCTTGGTTATTCTAGTTAGCCTTTCATTTAATCTTTTTTCAAGGTTTTTAACTTCTTTGCCATTGGTTCAAACTTCCTCCTTTAGCTCAGAGAAGTTTGATCATCTGAAGCCTTCTTCTCTCAACTCGTCAAAGTCATCCTCTATCCAGCTTTGTTCCATTGCTGGTGAGGAGCTGCGTTCTTTTGGAGGAGGAGAGACACTCTGAATTTTCGAAGTTTGAGTTTTTCTGCTCTGTTTTTTCCCCATCTTTGTGGTTTTATCTACCTTTGGTCTTTGATGATGGTGACGTACAGATGGGGTTTTGGTATTGATCTCCTTTCTGCTTGTTAGTTATCCTTGTAACAGTCAGGACCCTCAGCTGCAGGTCTTTTGAGGTTTGCCAGAGGTCCACTCCAGACCCTCTTTGCCTGGGTATCAGCTGCGTAGGCAGCAGAACAGCGAATATTGATGAATAGCAAATGATGTTGCCTGATCGTTCCTCTGGAAGTTTTGTCTCAGAGGAGTACCTGACCGTGTGAGGTGTCAGTCTGCCCCCACTGGGGGTGCCTCCCAGTTAGGCTTCTTGGGGGTCAGGGACCCACTTGAGGAGGCAGTCTGTCCATTCTCTGATCTCAGGTTGTGTGCTGGGAGAACTGCTACACTTCAAAGCTGTCAGACAGGGACACTTAAGTCTGCAGAGGTTTCTGCTGCCTTTTGTTTGGCTATGCGCTGCCCCCAGAGGTGGAGTCTACAGAGGCAGGCAGGCCTCCTTGAGCCGCAGTGGGCTCCACCCAGTTTGAGCTTCCTGGCTGCTTTGTTTACCTACTCAAGCCTCAGCAATGGTAGGAGCCCATCCCCGAGCCTCGCTGCCACCTTGCAGTTTTATCTCAGACTGCTGTGTTAGCAGTGAGTGAGGCTCCGTGGGCATAGGACCCTCTGAGCCAGGCGCGGGATATAATCTCCTGGTGTGCCATTGCTGAGACTGTCGGAAAAGCGCAGTATTAGGGTGGGAGTGACCTGATTTTCCAGGTGCCATCTGTCCTTGGCTAGGAAAGGGAATTCCCTGACCCCTTGCACTTCCCGGGTGAGGCGATGCTTTGCCCTGCATAGGCTCAGGCTCGGTGCACTGCAATGACTGTCCTGCACCTGCTGTCCAACAATTCCTAGTGAGATGAACCCAGTACCTCAGTTGGAAATGCAGAAATCATTCATCTTCTGCGTCGCTCATTCTGGGAGCAGTAGACTGGAGCTGTTCCTATTCGGCCATCTTGGCTCCACTGCATGGAACAATTTCTTATAATTCCCTTTTGCATGGAAGGGGTGTTAGGGGATAGGGGCTAAGCAGAGTGGGAAAGTCTGCAAAGGGTGTTTCTGGAGGCTGAGACCTGGGAGCCCAACCTCACCCCTTCCTGTCTTTAGCCCTTTCTCTGTGATGGCCATGCAGACACTTTGTGCTCTGCCTGCCTAGGGTGTGCGCCAAAACTGGGCTGGCAGAGATGCCATCTACAGTCCTCAGGGTGGCCCTATGGCTGGCTGTTCAGACACCTGCCCATGGTCCACTGTGTGTCTGCACTGTGCGGGGCATGGGACATGTGCCCAGACACCACCCACGGCCTCCTCTAGTGACCCTCAGTGGATTTCTACAGGGTCTGGTGTGAGGAGGGCTCAGAAATTGCTTTAGAGCTGACTGCAGCAGGGCCCAGGATGGACACTGCTCCAATGCCCCATTTGGGAGAGGACTCTTTTGAATTATGGAGATCCAGTCTCTCCAGAGGGTTGTGATCCAGGCACAGGTACAGTGGCTGCACCATGCCATGATCACGCAGCAGGCCAACGATTGTGAGCCCCTCCTTCCAGTGCTTTGGTCCTAGGGTTGCCCCCATGGTAACTAAAGTGTCTGACTTCCCATCTGAGGACATAAGCCTTGCTGGTCAGGGGGCACTGGGACTCTGAGGCCTGTGTCCCCCACTGTCATGTGGTCCTGGTCTCTGTGGCATTTTGGTTTTTGGGAGTTTGGAGAGTGGGAGGCAGACGAATTCATGACTAGTCTTTTGGCTTCGGAGCCAGAAAGCCTGGGTGTTCAATACAGACAATCTCAGGAGGATGTGGCCTTCCTGCCTCCTAGCATCCTTTTCCCTTCTTGAGATGGGCCCAGCTGCCCTCTGTGCAGGTTCTTCACTCATTTCCAGGCCCCTCCAGCAGGGACAGTGGGCCCTGCCCCCACTTCCTAGGCAGAGGCCTTGACTATGCCAATGCAACTGCCTGCTTCAGGTCCCTGGCTGGCTGACAAGATCTGCCAGGCCTTTTGCTGTTCCTTAGGAGCCTGGAGGCTGGGTAGGGTGGGGCTGAGGCCAGCCACCTTCTTGCTGCCATTGGAGCTGAGATAGAATCCAAGATAGCTAAGTAGGAAAGGAAGAGCTGGTGGGTGCTCATGGCTTCACGGAGCCCTGTGGTATCCACATCTGCCCTAGATCCTTCCTGCCTATGTACATTGGTACAGCTTGGCTTAAGCTGGTTTGGGTTGTAGTTTCTGTCATTTGCAATTCCAACAATTGTAGCAGATGTACCCTCTGAGCCTCAGCTTCCACCCTTCATGCCTTGGGAAGAGGCTTTCCTTGATTGGCAGCACCAATGGACAAGCCAAACCTCACCCAGGCCAACCCACCCTGGGGTGGAAAATTCCTGCTGACACCAGCCTCCCTGGGGCGGTCCCACAAGAAGGAGGCCACCGACTGCCTGAGTCCTGGGCTGTGCCTGAGCCCTGGTGATTCAGGTATTGAGTGGTTCTGTCTGGGGGCAGCCCTGGTCTTGCTGAGAGGCAGTGTGGCCACAGCTAAGAGGTTCAGGGAGGCAGCCAGGGCTGAATCCTAGACAGACTGAACATGAGTCTGTAGCCCACTCACCACACAGCGGTGGCTCACGTAAACTTGGATGATAATAGCAGCTACCTGTCGGGGCCTAGGAAGACACTGCCCAGGTGTGGCCCTTCTCCTTCCCTGGGTAGAAGGTGTTGGGGATCTCTGTCCACTGAAGTCCTTGATTTTCACATCTGTGAGGTGAAGTTCCCAGCACAGGGGAACAGAACCGCTTCAGGGTCCACGTGGTGCCTGGGCCTTACTCACATCCTCCTGGGAGCAGCCTGGGGCTGAGGGCTTTGAGAGCCAGTGGAGAAGAGTAAATAATACCCCAGGCCTAGGGAGAGGCAAAGTCTAAACAGGGTGCACTGGATGGCAAAATTCCATTCTATTTTGTGGCTTCAAGACTAGAATGGTCAGCCTGGCTGATGTTGTAGCCCATTCATCCTCTCCCTCAGCCCTGGCCCCACTGTCCATGGCCACAGGCTTCAGCTTATGCAGCTCCTCCTGGGAAGTTCCCTATCAGGATCTCATCCTTTAGGCACCTGGAAATCAAGGCCACCCACACAGCCCCAGGGCCCCGGGCTCACTGGACCCCAAGAGATTCAGAGCTATGGGGTATGGGACACAGGTTCACAGGCAGGCAGACAGAAAAGGGGCTCGACTTGGCTGTGGATCTCCCGGGAGCTGAGACGTGTCGGGACACACGCACGCTGGGTGGGAACTGGAGTCTTGGGCTGCTGGGCCTTCCGCCCCCAGGGTGTGAGCTCAGCACACACTTCATGGCTCTTGTCCACACAGGAGCACTGGCTCAGATTCCTCCCAATGGAGCAGCAGGAAAATCTCTCTCAGCAGGGTCCAAGGCAGGACCCCCAAAGAGGCTGCCTCCAGAAACTGCTGAGAAATGAGGTCCAGGGACCCTCAGCCCTGACCGGCACTGTCAGAGGAAAGTCAAGGTCGGGCTAAAAGCCCCGTCCCCTCCCCTCAAGGGTGGGCATGAGACCCCGTCTCTCCTTGCCTCCGTTTCCTCACCTGTAGAGTGGCTGTGAGGAGGAAATTACTTTATCTACATGGGCTGAGCAGTTTGGAGGCACTGAGCTCTTGTGATGTGGATGTTCTTGTTGAAGGAAGGGCTTTTACAAAGGCCACTGCTGCAGGGCCCTCAGCGTCCCCATACACCATTCTTCCAGAAAGATCAACTCTGGCCATATCTCAGCACCAGACACCCCAAAGGGCCTGCCCAGTAGGACCTGGAGTCACACCCCCACCCTGCATGACAAGGGACCATCTTTGAGAAGACCTTGGTCAGTGTAGCAGGGGGGTCAGGATGCAGTGACTGGGGGAAGATGATGGCTGGGGCACCTCTGTTCAAGAAGGTGTCCTTAGTCCATCTGCAGCAGGGTCATATCACTGTCATGAGTGGACCGTGTGCAGAGCTGGCATTCCCAGGTCTCACAGGAGCTTCCCCTAGCTATAGCGCACATTGGCCAGCTTGCCTTAAGCATGCACTCACCTCGACCAACTGGGGGGACCTAATGGGTGCTGGGATTAGGAGCCCACCTTGCATGTGACCCCCAGCCCATGCCAAAAGATGAGGCTGCTCTGGTGCAGAGGGAGGAGGGAGAAGGACGCATCCCCAGGCTGGCCACAAACAAAGCTCTTAGCAGGACACCCCCACCCAAGGTAGCAATTAAGCAGGCAATTGAGGTTCCAGGTGTGGGTATTTTTAGTCTGTGACCTGTCATCCACTCTTGTCTGGGTGTTAATGTCCAAATGTTTTACAAGTATATTACCAGAAAGAATTATTCCTGAGAGGCAGCCATTTGTGGGAAGGTGTTAGAAAAATGTTGCTTTTCATCCCTTCATCCTTACCATGCACAAAGGGCTGGGCAAACTGGCTTCTGAAGCTCTGGTAGGATGTAGGCTGAGGAGGAACCTAGTGGACCCCCCAAACCTCTCTGCTGCAGGAGCTGCTTCCTTGCATGGAGGGCCCAGAGTAAGCAGCACGGACGCTAGAGCTTTTGGAACTCCTGCTGCAGTGGGTGCCAGACAGAAGGGCTCCTCTCTATCTCCCTTGAAGGGTGATCCAGCAGCAGCCAGGGCAGGGGTTGCTGCCCTTCCTCAAAATGTGCTGGAACCCCCCTTTAGGAATTGGCTAAAGGAGAGCTGTCTGTCCTGTCCCAGCCCATCAGAAGGGCTGGCGATGAAGGGGCTGACAAGATGGGGCCCCCAGAATCGTGGAGGCAGGAGTCAGCAGGATGAGAGGGGCTCCCTTAGCCTGTGCCTCTTCTAGATGGACGGTCCAGGCCAACCTGTATTCCAGCCAGCCCAGGGCATGCACTGCCTGGAGGACTAGGGTAGCAGCCTGGGGATGGAGCATTCTGCCCTCCACCCGAGGCACATGAGGAGTCTCTAAGGAGAGCTAGATGGGCCAGTGGGTCACCTCAACAACCCTCACCCAGCCAGGAGAGCCAAGGCATATCACCTGGAATGACTGGCTCTCCAAGGGCCAGCTGGCCACCCTATCCTAGAGGTGGTCAACAAAGCTTTCACCCTGGCCAGAAAGGAAGATGCTGCCAGGGCCCTGGGCTGAGGACAGCAAGGACATATCACACTTACCTGGGCAGGACCCACACACAGAGACTCCTGGAGAGGCACAGGGCCTGTCACCAAGATGAACAATCTCTGGGGATTGTGTCCCTGGGGACTGGCTGTGTGGGTGGACTGTGTGAGCTGCCCCAATATGCCACCTAGAAAGTGGAAATGGCCCTGGAAAGCGATAGCAGGGAAGCCCCTCCTCGGTGGCTTATTCTACACCTGCCTCCCTCTGCTCCAGGCAGCCCTGCCCCATCTCGATTTTCAACTCCACCTGTGTCTGCCTGGAGGGTGGCATGGCTAGCTTTAGTATTTCCTTCTGCAGCTCAGTGATGGGCTCCAGCAGCCCTCACCATGCCTCAGAATCTGAGACCCTTAGGGAAGGACAGGACATGCTGCAAACACAGACCCAGTGTGAGAGGGTCCTCGGGCCACAGAGGTCACAGGTAGGGGTCTACAGACTCCAATTCTGATTTCCTGACCAGGATCCAACCATCAGCATGCTCTTTAGCCTTATTAAGTCTTGTTGTTCCCATCTGTGACATGGGGAAGGCACCCACCTCAGAGGTTTTGTGTAGCAACAAATGAATATGATTAAAGTGCCTTTCCAGGTGCTACACATAAAGTCAGGTGTGAGTCCTCGTGTAGCTGCTCCCCATGTCCAGGTCCCAGAGGGTAGCCTGGACCCTGAAACTGGGCCAGGGCTCAACAATGCCTGGATGCCATGCCCCCCTGGAGATACTGGGACCCTGGCCTGGGCCTGGACAGAAGGTGTTGCTGTGGCATTTGGAGATGACACCATGGGTGAGGACTGGGGCCTATGCGGCCCTGTGAAGGGGTGCACCCTAAGGTGGGGCTTGGGCACCCAGGCTGAGAGGGTACAGGATGGACGGGCTGGCAGATGAGATCCAAGGCCACTCTCCATGCATCAAACAAACCCCTCACCCTCCATCTGCAGACTCAGCTCTGCATATTTAAGATGCTAACGGGCCCTTACTTAAAAAATGATATTTTGCTTGCATACTAGAGTTTTCATCCGACATCAGTAGGAAATCAAAAATCTCTTATTTGGAAACAGCACGTAGGGGAAGCAACGTTGAAAATTTGTCATTGTTCAACAACCTACACATCCTCTGGGAGTTATTGTTTTAAAATGCAACGTGTACTGTTTGTTTAAATCATCCCAACTGTGATAACACTCTTTAAATCTTCAGTAAACCTTCGCATTTGAACCACTTGTAGATGAGAGTAAATCTATTAGGTGAGAGGAGAGTCAGCACTCAGTGGAGGTGAAATAAAATGAGTAACACAAACCTAGATTGTGGGCTAACACCTCCCACCATCCCCCTCAGAATGTGGCAGCTGAACAAGGAGACATGGCAGGCCTGGCCACAGTGCCCAGTGGGGCTTCCCACCCTAGCTTTTAGGATGCTAGACACTTGGGGCCAGTGTCCACCTGGGGCCTAGGGGTAAACCTATGATCAGTGTCCACCTGTGGCCTAGGGGTCAACCTAAGACCTGATGGCCACCTGAAGATGAGTTCACCTGTGGCCTACTGTCCACCTGGGGCCTGAGGTCACTAGGGGCCTAGGTATCCTTCTGGGGCCTGGTACCCACTTGTCCCTGATTTCTACCTGGATCCTGCGTATCCACCTGGAGCCATATACCATGAGCCTGGTTACCTTCCTGGGGCCTGGTGTCCATCTGGGGCCTGAGAGTCAACCCGGGGCCTAATGTACACCTGGAGTTCAGTGTTCACCTGGGGCCTGAGTTCTTGAGGAGCCTGGTCTTTACCTGGGGCCTGTATCTGTGTGTGTGTGTGTGTGTGTGTGTGTGTGCGTGCATGTGTGTAATCTCACTTTCTATATAGTTTTGAAAAATAACTCTCTGGGGTTTTTTTTGTTATCATTGCTCTTATGCAGTTAAATTTCAAGTAAATGGACACATTGATTGGTTTCTGTCTTCTCATTTTTTCTTATCATCATGCTTCATTTGCTTTATTATTTCTGTTCATCACCATTTGAAGGGTCAATCACAGGATACCAAAAATGACTTTATAAGGAACAGTGGTAAAGAAAAATTCACCTGAAAATATGAAAATCTGTAACATAAATATAATTAAAAGTATAACTTTGAAATTTTAATTTAAACAAATAGGATAGGGAAAATAGGTGGAAAATTAATTTTAATTAGTTCTTTAGTTAACTAGTACCGAAATATTGAAAAAGTAAAAAAGCTGAAAAAAGTATAAATAACATGGTCAATAAGCTTTATCTAAAAGTATACACAGTACATTCAACAAAAAAATATAAATTTAGTCATGTTTTCAAATGTAGGTCATGAATTAGACAACCAAGGAGTAATCAATGCATTCTAAATAATCAACATCATATTGTATTCGTCAAAGCCAGCACCAGTTGGAGGTATATTTCTAACTTTAAGTATGTTTTTTTAAAAAAACTGAAAATCTAATAAAACAACTAAATCATCCACCTGAAAACCTAGAAAAAGCATAAAATAAACAAAAAGCATAACAAATTTAAGAAATATACTTAAAGGAATAACAGAAGACAAAAGATTAAAATAAGAAAATAATTTTTGATATTAGCAGCAACACTAATTAAGAACATAAGGTACATAAACGAAACACAGAATTTTGAAAAAGATATTACTCAAATAACCTGGAAAATCTAGAAGAAATGGATACATTCCTTGACAAATACATCCTCCCAAGACTAAACCAGGAAGAAGTTGAATCTCTGAACAGACCAATAACAGGCTCTGAAATTGTGGCAATAATCAATAGCTTACCAATAAAAAAGAGTCCATGATCAGATGGATTCACAGCTGAATTCTACCAGAGGTACAAGGAGAAACTGGTATCATTCCTTCTGAAGCTATTCCAATCAATAGAAAAAGAGGGAATCCTCCATAACTCATTTTATGAGGCCAGCATCATCCTGATAACAAAGCCTGGCAGAGACAACCAAAAAAGAGAATTTTAGACCAATATCCTTGACGAACATTGATGCAAAAATCCTCAATAAAATACTGGCAAACCAAATCCAGCAGCACATCAAAAAGCTTATCCACCATGATCAAGTGGGCTTCATCCCTGTGATGCAAGGCTGGTTCAACATAGGCAAATCAATAAATGTAACCCAGCATATAAACAGAACCAAAGACAAAAACCACATGATTATCTCAATAGATGCAGAAAAGGCCTTTGACAAAATTCAACAACGCTGCATGCTAAAAACACTCAATAAATTAGGTATTGATGCGACGTATCTCAAAATAATAAGAGCTATCTATGACAAACCCACAGCCAATATCATACTGAATGGGAAAAACTGGAAGCATTCCCTTTGAAAACTGGCACAAGACAGGGATGCCCTCTCTCACCACTCCTATTCAACATAGTGTTGGAAGTTCTGGCCAGAGCAATCAGGCAGAAGAACGAAATACAGGGTATTCAATTAGGAAAAGAGGAAGTCAAATTGTCCCTGTTTGCAGATGACATGATTATATATCTAGAAAATCCCATTGTCTCAGCCCAAAATCTCCTTAAGCTGAGAAGCAACTTCAGCAAAGTCTCAGGATACAAAATCAATGTACAAAAATCACAGGCATTCTTGTACACCAACATCAGACAAACAGAGAGCCAAATCATGAGTGAACTCCCATTCGCAATTGCTTCAAAGAGAATAAAATACTAGGAATCCAACTTACAAGGGACATGAAGGACCTCTTCAAAGAGAACTACAAACCACTGCTCAATGAAATAAACGAGGACACAAACAAATGGAAGAACATTCCATGCTCATGGGTTGCAAGAATCAATATCATGAAAATGGCCATACTGCCCAAGGTAATATATAGATTCAATGCCATCCCCATAAAGCTACCAATGACTTTCTTCACAGAATTGGAAAAAACTACTTTAAAGTTCATATGGAACCAAAAACGAGCCCGCATCACCAAGTCAATCCTAAGCCAAAAGAACAAAGCTGGAGGCATCATGCTACCTGACTTCAAACTATACTACAAGGCTACAGTAACCAAAACAGCATGGTACTGGTACCACAACAGAGACATAGATCAATGGAGCAGAACAGAACCCTCAGAAATAATGCCACATATCTACAACTATCTGATCTTTGACAAACCTGACAAAAACAAGCAATGGGGAAAGGAGTTCCTATTTAATAAATGTGCTGGGAAAACTGGCTAGCCATATGTAGAAAGCTGAAACTAGATCCCTTCCTTACACCTTATACAAAAATTAATTCAAGATGGATGAAAGACTTACATGTTAGAGCTAAAACCATAAAAACCCTAGAAGAAAACCTAGGCAATACCATTCAGGACACAGGCATGGGCAAGGACTTCACGTCTAAAACACCAAAGGCAATGGCAACAAAAGCCAATATTGACAAATGGGATCTAATTAAACTAAAGAGCTTCTGCACAGCAAAAGAAACTACCATCAGAGTGAACAGGCAACCTACAGAATGGGAGAAAATTTTTGCAACCTACTCATCTGACAAATGGCTAATATCCAGAATCTACAATGAACTCAAACAAATTCACAAGAAAAAAACAAACAACTCTATCAAAAAGTGGGCAAAGGACATGAACAGACACTTCTGAAAAGAAGACATTTATACAGCCAAAAAACACATGAAAAAATGCTCATCATCACTGGCCATCAGAGAAATGCAAATCAAAACCACAATGAGATACCATCTCACACCAGTTAGAATGACCATCATTAAAAAGTCAGGAAGCAACAGGTGCTGGAGAGGATGTGGAGAAATAGGAACACTTTTACACTGTTGGTGGGACTGTAAACTAGTTCAACCATTGTGGAAGTCAGTGTGGCGATTCCTCAGGGATCTAGAACTAGAAATACCATTTGATCCAGCCATCCCATTACTGGGCATATACCGAAAGGACTATAAATCATGCTGCTATAAAGACACATGCACACATATGTTTATTGTGGCACTATTCACAATAGCAAAGACTTGGAACCAACCCAAATGTCCAACAACGATAAACTAGATTAAGAAAATGTGGTACATATACACCATGGAATACTATGCAGCCATAAAAAATGATGCGTTCATGCCCTTTGTAGGGACATGGATGAAACTGGAAACCATCATTCTCAGTTAACTATCGCAAGGACAAAAAACCAAACACTGCATGTTCTCACTCATAGGTGGGAATTGAACAATGAGAACACATGGACACAGGAAGGGGAACTTCACACTCCGGTGACTGTTATGGGGTTGGGGGAGGGGGGCGGGACAGCATTAGGAGATATACCTAATGCTACATGACGAGTTAATGGGTGCAGCACACCAACATGGCACATGGATACATATGTAACAAACCTGCATATTGTGCATATGTACCCTAAAACTTAAAGTATAATAATAATAAAAAAAAACCCAGCAGCAGTGTTCTGGAATCCTTTGTGAGTGACAAACACTCAGAACCCAGCCAATTTGTTATGGAATCCTATCTGAGGGACAAACATTCAGACACTCACAGTATCATTTCATCTCATCTCATTTCAATTTTATTTCAATTTCATTTCATCTCATTATTTCATTATTGCATTTCATTTCATTTCATCTCATCACTTCATCTCATCATTTCATCTCATGATTTCATCTCATCATTCATCTCATCATTTCATATCATCATTTTATCTCACCATTTCATTTCATCTCATCTCATCATTACATCTTACTTCATCTCATTTTATGTGATGATTTCATGTCATCATTTCATCACATCTCATCTCATTTCATCATTTCATCTAATTTCATCTCATCATTTCAACTCATTGCATCTCATCTCATCATTTCCATTTCATTTCCATTTCATTATTCCATTTCATCATTTCATTTGTCATTTCATCTCATCACATTTTATCTCATCTCATTTCTTCTCATCTCATCATTTCATCTCGTCATTTCATCTCATTATTTCATCTGATTTCATGTCATCATATCGTGTCATCATTTCATCTCATCATTTCATCACATCTCATCTCATCATTTATACTCATCATTTAATCTCATTTCGTCTCATCATTTCATCTCATCTCGTATCTTCTCAATTTCATTTCTTCATTTCATTATTTCATGTCATTTCATTATTTCATGTCATGTCATCTCATGTCATCATTTCATCTCATCATTTCATCTCATCACATCTCATCATTTCATCATTTTATTTTATCATTTCATCTCATCTCATTTCATTTCAATTTCATTTCATTATTTCATTTCATCTCATTATTATTTCATTTCATTTCATCATTCATCTCATTTCATATCATCATTTTATCTCACCATTCCATTTCATCTCATCTCATTTCATTTCAATTTCATTTCATTATTTCATTTCATCTCATTATTATTTCATTTCATTTCATTTCATCATTCATCTCATTTCATATCATCATTTTATCTCACCATTCCATTTCATCTCATCTCATTTCATCTCATTTAATCATTACATCTTATTTCATCTCATTTTATGTCATCATTTCATGTCATCATTTCATCACATCTTGTCTCATCTCATCATTTCATCATATTTAATCTCATCATTTCAACTCATTGCATCTCATCTCATCATTTCCATTTCATTTCCATTTCATTATTCCATTTCATCATTTCATTTCATTATGTCATTTCATCTCACATTTCATCTCGTCATTTCATCTCATTATTTCATCTGATTTCATGTCATCATATCATGTCATCATTTCATCTCATCATTTCATCACATCTCATCTCATCATTTAATCTCATTTCATCTCATCATTTCATCTCATTTCATCATTTCATCTCATCATTTCTTCTCATCTCATCATTTCCATTTCATTATTTCATCATTTCATTATTTCATTTCATCTCATTTCATTATTTCATTTCATTATGTCATTTCATTTCATCTCATTTCATGACATCTCAGTTCATTTCATCTCATTTCATTTCATCTTATCATTTCATCTCATCATTTCATCTCATCTTATCTCATCATCTCATTTCATCTCATTTCATCATTTCATCTCATTGCATCTCATCTCATCTCATTTCAATTTCATTTCAATTTCATCATTACATTTCATAATTTCCTTTCATTATTTCATTTAATTTCATCTCATTTCATTATTGCATTTCATCTCATTTCATCTCATTTTTCATCTCATCATTTTTCATCTCATTTCATCTCATCATTTCATCTCATCGTCTCATCTCATTTCATCATTTCATCTCATCGTTCATCTCATTTCATCTCATCATTTTATCTCATTATTTCATGTCATCTCATCTCATTTCAATTTCATTATTTCATATCATTTCATTATTTCATTTCATTTCATCTCATTTCTTCTCATTTCATCTCGTTTCATCTCATCATTTCATCCATGATCTCATCATTTCATCTCATTTCATCTCATCTCCTTTCAGTTTCTTTTCAATTTTGTCATTTTGTCTCATCATTTCATCTCATCATTTCTATTCATCATTTCATCTCAAAGTTTCATCTCATCATTTCATCTCATCTTATTTCATCATTTTGTCATTTCATCTCATCATTTCATCTCATCTCAAGTCATCTTATCATTTCATCTAAGTGAAATGATGTAATGGAATCATGAAATGAAATGGATAGGATGCCCTCAGTGATGTTAAATTTAAAAATTGTTTGTTTTCATGCATTCATTTTTATATTTATATGTATTTACATTTATATTTACTTATATTTCTTTTTACTTATTTTTATTTATATTTTTACTTATTTCTTTATTTATAGACAAGGTTCTGTTCTGTGGCCTAGGCTGGAATGCGGTGGTGCATTCACAGTTCACTGCAGCCTCAAGCAAAACTCCCCCCTTAGCCTCCCAGGTAGCTGGGACCCCAGGTGCGCACCACTGCACCTGGTTAACATTTTATTATTTGTACAGATGGAGTCTTGCTATGCTGCCCAGGCTGGCCTCAAACTCCTGGGCTCAAGCAATCCTCCTGCCTTGGCCACCCAAAATGCTGGGATTACAGACATGAGCCACAGTGCCCAACCTATTTATTTATTTATTTAATAAAGACAAGGTCTCACTATGTTGCCCAGGCTGGTCAACTCCTGGCCTCAAATGATTCTCCAAACTTGGCCTCTCAAAATGTTGGGATTACAGGTAGGAGCCAACATGCCTGGCCTAAAAATAGTATTATATTTTTGTATTCTATAATTTTCAGTTAGGTAATATGAATATTCTGTACAGGAAATATGCCCTTAATTACATAGGAATAAACATTTGTTACACTGAGAAAAATCTAATAGAGCTAAAAATAAAAATTAATTAGGAAAGGTCATACATTCTTACATTTATACATTCTTTCCTATATTCATATATTCTTTTAACAGTATCAATGGTTTGGAGTTATGGGTACAAAACCATGACCTATATGTAACACAACTAATAACAGGCACTTACAATTCAAGGCATATTATATACAAAGCTTCAACTTCTCATCATTTCTTTTTTTGTTTTTTTTTTTCTGTTTTGGCAGATACTATCAACACAACATTCAACTCACAGACACTATGGAGCCCTTACTAAGCACAAAGTACTGTGAAAGGCCAGGGCTAGGACAGAACTGAGACAGGGCCAGGGATACGACAGAACTGGGGCAGGGTCATGGCCAGAGAAAAACCAGGGGCAGGGTCACAGCCAGGGACACGACAGGACCAAGGCCAGGGCCAGAAACAGGGCAGAACCAGGGCCAGGGCAGGGACATGGCAGGGCCAGGGCCATGGCAGGATCAGGGCCAGCAGAAGGCCAGGCAAGGGCTAGGGTAGCACAGGGCCAAGGCACGGCAGGGTCAGTGTAGAGCAAGGAACGGTCCAGGGTATGGCAGGGCAGGGACAGGGAGGTCCAAGGCCAGAGTCAGGTCCAGGACATGGACAGGGCAGGGCCAGAAATATGGCAGGACCAGAAAGGGGACAGGGCAAGGGCAAGGCCAGAGAAGGACCATGGAAAAAACATGGCCAGGGAGGGTCCAGGGCAAGGGCAAGACCAGGGCAGAACCAGAGCCAGGGCAGGCCATAGGCAGGGCCAGGGCAGGGCAAGGCCAGGGTAGGGCAGGGCCAGTGTAGGGTGAGGGTAGGGCCAGGGCGAGTTCAGGGCCAGGGCAGGACTAAGATAGCACAGGTCCAATGCAGGGCCAGGGCAAGGCCAAAGGAGGGGCCAGGGCCAAGCATGGCCAGTGTGGGGCCTGGAGATTGTCAGGGCCAGGGCCAGGGTCAAGTCTGGGCCAGGGACAGGGCCAGAGCAAGGGCAGGGCCAGGGAGAAGGCAGAACCAGAGAGGATCCAGAACAAGGGCAGGGCCAGGGCAGAACCAGGACCAGGACAAGGCAAAGCCAAGGCCAGGGCAGGGCAAGGCCAGGGAAGGGCAAGGCCAGGGTAGAAAAGGCCAGGGTAGGGTCAGGCCAGGGTAGGAGAAGACCATGGTAGGGCCAAGCCGAAGGCAGGGAAGGACTAGGGTAGTATAGGGCATGGCCCAAAATGGGGCAGGGCCATAGCAGTGGCAGGACTAGCAACAGAACCAGGGCAAGCGCTGGACCAGAGCATGGTGGGGACAATAGAGGGCCAGGACAGACGATGGCAAGGCAGGTCCAGGGCCATTTCATGGACTCGGTAGGCCTGGGTTCAGGCCAGGGCAGGGCAAGGGCAAGGCCAGGGAGAAGGCAGGGCCGGGGCCAAGGCAGTGCCAGGGTAGGGCAGGACCAGTGCAGGACCAATGCAGGGTGAGGGCATGGCCAGGCATGGAAGGGCAGGCAGGACCAAGGAAGGCTAGGAGAGGGCCAGGGCAGGGTCAGGGCCAGAACAAGGGTACGGCTGGGGCCAGGAATATGGTAGGACCAGGGCTGGGCCCAGGCTGGGACACTCAGGGCAGAGCATGGCCTGTGCAAGGCAGGGCCAGAGCCAGGCCATAGAGATGGGAGGGCAACACCAAGGCAGAGTCAGGGTAGATCCAGGGCTGAGCAGGGTCAGGGCGGGTCCAGAGTCGAGGCAGAGCTAGGGCCCAGGCAGGGCCATGGAAGTGCCAGGGCAGAGGAGGGCAGGGCAATGCAGGACTGGGCCATGGCAGTGCCTGGTCAACTCCAGGGCAGGGCCAGAAGCAGGACAGGGCCAGGGCCAATGCTCAGGCCAGGGACACGGCATGACAGGAAGTGCCAGAGCAGGGCTGGGCCAACGTTGGGGAAGGGCAAATCAGGCCAGGACACCTCCAAGTCCAGCTCTGGCCCTGCCTTGGCCCTGGCCCCTTCCTGGCCTGACCTTGTCCCTGGCCCTGCCCTATCCATGCCCTGTGTGTTTGACCAGTGTTTTATAGCCAGAATCCTACAAGAAACTTAAATCAGCTCTTTTTGTGCATTTTTAGTAGAGATGGGGTTTTACGATGTAGCCCAGGCTGATTCCAAACTCCTGAGCTCAAGCCATCTGCCTGCCTTGGCCTCCCAAAGTACTGGGATTACAGGAGTAATCTGGGCAAGTATTTAACTTCTGTATGCCTGTTTCCTACATTTGGAAAATGGGGATGCTTTAAGTACCTAGCACATAGGATTATTGTGATAATCAATGCCTCACATATTTACATATTGATAAAATTATACTCATAGAACACTACTGGAAGCAAAGATAGTATTGGTTAAAATTTAGTGATTATTTACTGCAAATATTATTACTATTACAAACAACATAGTATAGACATTATTACTGCTACTATAGTTATCTTAAAAATCTAAAATAAAAAATGTTACATAATAGCCTAATGTAATCTCTCCTGCTCTGCCCTGGCTCAGCCCTAGTGCTGGCTCTGCCCCTAGTCCTACCATATCCCTGGCCCTGACCCTTCCCTGGTCCTGCTGCTGTCCTGGCCCTTCCCATCTTCAGGACTTACCATGGCCCTACCCTGGTCCTGACTCTGCCCTGGTCTGGTCCTGACCCTGGCCCTACCCCAGAGAAGGGGTATGGCAGAGCCAGGGAAGGGCCGGGGCAAAGAAGGGACAGGACACATCCAAATCCAGGAAAGGGCCAGGGCTATGACAGAGCCAGGGTGAGTCCTTGGCAGGGCCAGGTTCCAGGCCAGGGCCAGGAAAGGGTCATGGCAGGGTCACGGCAGGGTCACTGTATGGCTAAGGTCCAGGCCAAAGCCAAGGCAGGGGCAGGGTCAGGCCTGCATAAGGGCAGGACCAGAGCCAGTGATACGGCAGGGCCAGGGCCAGGACCAGGGCTGTGCCAGAACAGAACAACAGCAAAGCAGGTCAGGACCAGAGCCAGGCCATAGAGAGAGTAGGGCAAATGCCAAGGCAAGGCCAGGGTAGTGCCAGGGCTGAGGCAAGGTCAGGGAAGGTCCAGGACTGAGTCAAGGCTAGAACCAAGACCAGGGCAAAGGCCGGGGCAGATCTAGGGCACAAGCAGGGCAGGCTAGGGCAGGGCAATGGCAAGACCAGGCCATGGCAGGGCCAGTCCAGGATAGAACAGGGCACAGGCAGGGCAGGGCCAGGGCCATGGCTGGGGCAGGACAAGGACTAGGACCAGGGTCCAGGCCAGGGCAAGGGTATGGCCAGGGCAGAGGTAGGGCCAGAGCCAGGGTCTGGGCAGGACCAAGGCATGTCCATTGCAGGGCCAGGGTTCAGACCAGGGCCAGAGAAGGGCTGGGACAGGGCCAGGGCCAGGACCAGGAAAGGGCAATGTCAGGACAAGGGCCATGGCAGGACCAGCAACAGGGCTAGGGCCAGGACAGGGACAGGGTCAGGGCTAGGGCCAGAATAGCATGCCAGGGTAGAGCCAGGCCAAATTAGGGCCAGGACAGGGTCAGGACCAGGGCTGGGCCAGGAAATGGCCTTAAGTAGCGAAGGGCCAGGGCCAGGGTCCATGCCAGTGCCAGTGCCGGTCCAGGGCAGAGGCAGGGCCATGGCCAGGTCTAGGACAAGGCTGGGGCAGGGTTAAGGTCTAGGTCAGAGTCAGCAGAAGAACAGGGCAGAGCCAGTGGAGGGACAGGGCCATGGTAGGGCCAGGTTAAATCAGGGACAAGACACCTGCAAATCCACTTCAGGGCCAGGGTCAGGGCAGGGCCAGTTCAGGGCCAGGGCCAGGGCTGTCAGGATCATTGGCAGGGCCAGGGCCATGGCAGGACCAGGGTCAGGAGCAGGGGTCAATGCCAGGCCAAGGACAAAGATAGGACCAGGTCTGTGTGAGGGCTGTCAGGATCATTGGCAGGGCCAGGGCCATGGCAGGACCAGGGTCAGGAGCAGGGGTCAATGCCAGGCCAAGGACAAAGATAGGACCAGGCCAATGTGAGGGCCAAGGCAGGGTCAGGGCAAGGTCAAAGGGAGGGCAGGGCCAGGGCAGGGTGGAGCAGGCCCAGGGTAGCACAGGGTTAAGGTAGGGCACGACCAACCAGGGCAGGTCTATGGCTGGGGCCGGGGAAGGGCCAGGGCCGGGGTAGGGCAAAGACAGTGGCAGCTCCAGGGCAGGGCCAGGGTTAGGACCACGGACATGTCCAAGGCCAGTGCCAGGGCAAGGGCAAGGGCAGGGGCAGGGCCAGAGTCATCTAAGAACCAGGGACAAAGCCAGGCCCAGAGCAGGGCCAGGACAGGTACCTGGCAGGGCTAGGGTCTGGGACAGGGCCATGGCAGGGCCAGGGCCACAACCAGGTCTGTGCTATGGCCAGGTCCAACACGGTGCCCAGGTGAGGCTAGGGTGAAGGTCAAGGTAGGGCCAGGGCAGGGTCAAAGCCAGCCTAGGGACAAGGCAGGGCCAGGGCAGGAAAGGCAGGGCCAGGAAAGCATAGGGCCAAGACAGGCCAGGGCCAGGCCAGTGCCAAGACCTGGGCAGGGCCTGGGAACAGCTAGGGCAGGGCCAGGGCCAGGGCCAGGGTCATGGCCACGGCCTGGGCAGGACCAGATTTGGGGCAGGAGCAAAACAAGGGCAAGGACAGTGCAGGATCTTGGCACAGCCAGGGTCCAGGACAGTGTCAGGGCAGGGCCAAAGCAGGGTCTGGGCCATGGTAAGACCAGCAACAGGTCTGGGGCTAGGCCAGTGACAGGACCAGAGTCAGGGCAAGGGCCAGAGCAGTGCAAGGCCAGGGTGGGGCCAGGCATTTCAGGGTCAGGGCCAGGGGAGAACCAGGGCATGGTCTCAAGCAGGGAAGGGCCAGGGCCATGACAGGGCCAGGGGCTGCGTTAGGGCAAGGGCAGAGCCAGAGCAAGGTAAGGGTCAGGGCCAAGGCCAGGGTAGGGACAGGGAAAGAAATATGGCAGGACCAGGGGCAATGCCAAGGCCAAGGCTGGGCCAGGGCTGAGCCAGGGATGAGTCAGGGCAGGGCAGGGCAGGGCAGGAAGGCGCTGGTAGGGGCAGGGCAGGGACAGGCCAATGCAGAGCCATGTCACGCCAGGGCCAGGACACCTCCAAGTCCACTTCAGGGCCAGGGCTATGGCAGGACCAAGACCAGGGCCAGGGTTAGGGCCAGGTCTGGGCTAGGGCCAGCTCCAGAGCAGGGCCTAGCGAAGACTAGGGTGAGGGCCAAGGTAAGGCCAGGGCAGGGTCAAAGGCAGAGTAGGGCCAGGGCAGGGTGATGACACATCCAGAGCACAGCACGGCAGGCTGATGGCAAGACCAGGGGCAGACCACTGCCAGCTCAGGGCCAGGAAAAGGCCAGGGCAGAGCCAGGAAAGGGTCTGGGTCAGGGCCAGGACCAAGGCAGAGCAGGGCCAGGGCCATGGCAGAGTCAGGGCAGGTCCTTGACAGGACCAGGTTCCAGGCCAGGGCCAGGGCAGCAGCAGGGGCAGGGCCTGGATAAGGGCAGGGCCAGGGATATGGCAGGACCAGGGCTAGAGCCAGGGCCAGGCCATAGTGAAGGCAGGGCAAAAGCCAAGGCAGGGTCAGGGCAGGTCCAGGAAGCAGCTAGCACCAAGCAGGGCCAAGGCACAACCAGCGCAGTGTAAGGCAGGGCAATGGCACCACTGGGCCATGACAGGGCAAGGTCAGTGCCAGGAGAGGGCAGAACAGGCAGGCCCATGGTGGGGCCAGGGCAGGGATGGGCCAAAGCAGGGCCAGAATATGTCCAAGGCCAGGTCAGGGCCAGAACAGGAGCAGGACCATGACCATTGGCAGGGCCAGTGCCATGACAGGACCAGGGTCAGGACAAGGGGCAGGGCCAGAGCCAGGGCCAGAGCCAAGCCCAGGCCAGTGCAGGTTCAGGGCAGGGCCAGTGCCAAGGCAAGACCAGGGCAGGGACAGGGTAGCACAGGGCCAAGACAGGGTCAGGATGGGACCAGAGCAGGACAGGGCCGAGACAGTCCAGGTAACAGTAGGGCAGGTACAGGGCAAGGCAGGGCAGTACAGGGCCAAATCCACGGCAGGGGCAAGGCAAGGCCAGGCCCATTGCCAATGCACCAGCCCTCCCTACAAGGCTCCTACACCTGGCCACTGCTGCAGCCCATCCATCGCTGTAAGCCTGACCCCCAACCCTGGCTGCAGCCGCCTGCCTTCCCAGCACGGCCGCTCTCCTACCGCTCCGGCACACTACAGTCTCTGTCGCTGCCACCCACCTGCAGCGAGGCGAGCCGTGGTGTCGCAGGCTCTAGGTGTCTCCTCCTCCTCCTGGCATGGAGCAGCTGGGCGGGAAAAGCCAGAAAAGCCTAGAGGCAGATGTGAGGGGTGGAAAGGTTAGAGCCTCAACTTGTCATGCCGGCCACTGGGTGGAAGGGGCCAGTTTCAGCAAAGGCACTCACACCCACCCTCCAAAGTCCAGCCTCTCCTTTTGGCCCAAGCTAGCCGGGAACTGGGGTCTGGGGTGGGTGCTGGAGTCACCACAGCACCCAGCTCCCCACTCCACAGGAAAAATTGGGCCCACTGGGGCTGCACTCCTCAGGGAGCAGGAGAAGCAGAAAAATTCAGACCCAGCCAGCCCTCCGCACCCAGGTGCCAATTCCTGTTCCAGACGCCTCCACGCACAGGGCCCTGTTCCCCATGGTGTCCCCAGGGGTGCCTGGCAGCCTCTGAGGCACAGACTCAGAGTGCACAGGCCCAGGAACAGGTGGGTGTGGGGGCTCTGCCATGCTCAGGATTCCCACGCAAACGCTGCGTACTTGCCGCACTCCAGTATGACCAAGAGTAGGTCGCCCTCTGGAGTGTGGAGTCACGGAGAGGAGAACCACTCCTTCCTTGGATGCCAATTCTGCTGACCACCACCAGCAGTGCAGCCCCTGATAGCATCGAACTCGCTCCCCCTCCACGGCTAGTCCTGCCCTCAATAGCGCCCCCTACCTCCAACCTCCAATGCCGCCAGTAGCGTATACTGGATAGTGCCTTAACCTGTCCTCCTCCATGGGCATTGCAGCCCCAGAAAGCGCCCATAAACCCACCCTCCCTGCCGTGGGCAGTGCAACCCTGTACAGTGCTACCAACCAGTACCCCTAATGTAGGCAAGGACACCCTGGATAGTGCCCCCAACCCACCCCACACTGCGCAAGGTGCAGCCCTGGATAGCCCCTGTCCTACCACTCTGGTCGTGCTTCAGTCTTTGTCACCGCCACCACCAATCACAGTGAGACGAGCCAGTGGGCCGCAGGCTCTAGCACCCAGCAGCCAGGCACGGAGCAGCTCTCGCTGATGGCTGGCTCCTACCACTCTGACCACACTGCTGTCTCCGTGGCCATCTTCTTTGACTACAAAGGAATAAAACTAGGTATCAATAAGAAAAGTAATTTTGGAAACAATACAATCACATGGAAGTTAAACACTACCCTCCTGAATAAATGACTAGTGGGTCAATGAAGATACTAAGACAGAAATTCAAAAATTTCATGAAACAAAGGGTAATGAAAACACAGCATACCAAAACTTTTTACGCAGAAAGCAGTACAAAGGCAGAGATTTATAGCTATAAGTGCCTACCATCCAAACAAAAGAAAAACTTCAAATAAACAATACATCTTAAAGAACTAGTAAAGTAAGAACAAACTAAACCGAAAATAAAAAAATAAATAAGATCGTAGCAGAAATAAAATTGAAATAAAAAACACACAAGATTAAACGAAAAGTTGGTTTTCTGGAAAGCTAAACAAAATTGACAAACTTTTAACCAGGCTAACTAAGAAAAAAGAGACAAGATTCAAATAAATAAAATCAACAGATAAAAATAAAGAGACATTACAACTAATACTTCAGAAATTCAAAGGATCATAACTGGCTATTATATGCCAATAAATTGGAAAGCCTAGTAGAAATTGGCAAATTCCTAGATGCATACAACCTACTTAGGCTGAACAATGAAAACATCCAAGACCAGAACAGATTGGTAACAATTAATGAGATTGAAGCCGTCAGAAAAAGTCTCCCAGTAAAGAAAAGCCCAGGAACTAATGTCTTCACTGCTGATGGCTTCACACCAAACAATTTAAAGACCTAGCACGAATCCTACTCAAACTATTTTGAAAAACAGGAGGGAATACTTCCAAACTTATTCTATGAGACCATTATTACTGTGATACCAAAATCAGACAAAGCCATCAAAGAAGGAAACTATAGGCCAGTATCTCTAATATTGATGCAAAAATCCTCAACAAAATACCAGTGAATCAAATTCAGTAATACATTAAAAAGATAATTCATTATGATCAAGTGGGATGTATCCCTGGGATGCAAGGGTCACTCAACATGCAATGTGATACATCATATCAACCAAATAAATGACAAAAACAGTATGATCATGTCAACTGAAATTGAAAAAGCATTTGATGAAATTCAACATCCCTCCATGCTATAAATCCTCAAAGAAACAGGTACAGAAGAAACATACCGAAACGTAATAAAAACTTCAGGAAAGACACCCACAGCTAGGATCATATGGAATGGGGAAAAATGGAAAGCTTTTCCTCTAAGATCTGGAACATGATAAGGATGCCCACTGTGACCACTGTTGTTTAACATAGTACCAGAAATCCTAGCTAAAGCAATTAGCGCAGCCCCTGATATGGCCCCCAACCCACCCTGCCCCCTACCACCAGCAGTGTCGCCCCCCTCCACAACAGCACACCCAACACACCCAAACCGCCCCGCCTCCCCACACCATGGGCATTGCAGCACCCCATAGCACCCTCAACCCAAAACTGCCACCCCCCAACAGCCACGCAGTGCAGCCCCGGATAGCACACTTAGCCCACCTCACTGTTGCCAGCAACATAGTCTGGGATAGTGCCCCCAACCGGCTCCCTGCCAAGGGCAGTGCAGCCCCGGTTTGGGCCCCCAAACCGCCCCCCCTCGTGCAGGCAGCACAGCCCCAGATAGCACACCCAACCAGCCAACCAAGGCGGGCAGTGACGCCTGAGATAGGGCCCCCAACCCATCCCAGGCCACCCGCAGTGCAGCCTGGATAGCGCACTTACCCCGACGCCTTTATACGCTCTGGCTGGCTGCAGTGTCCGTCGCTGCCACCAACCGCAAACAGGGCTGCAAACAGGAAGAATTTTATTCACTGTCGATGCGGCCCCGAGTTGTCCCAAAGCGAGGCAGTGCCCCAAGGTCTGTGCTGGGCAGAATGCAGCTCCGCCCTCACGGTGCCCCCGGCCCACCCGGGCTTGTGCTGAGGAGAACACTGCTCCGCCTTCGCTTTATCTCCGAAGTCTGTGCAGAGGAGAACTGAGCTCAGCCCTGGCGATGCTCTCCGGGTGTGTGCTGAGGAGAACGCAGCTCCGCCCCCGCAAAGGCACACAGCGCCGGCGCAGGCGCAGAGAGGCCCACAGCGCCGACGCAGAGAGGCGCACAGGAGGCCTCAGGCCCAGGCTCCACTCCCCAGCTGTGAAAGGGTAAGAACTGAGGGTGGCTGAGGCTCGGGGTTGTTCAGTGCGGGGTGGGCTCTGGACCCAGCAGGCCCAGCACCCAGGCCAGGCTCCAGGGGAGGCCAGGTGGGGCGAAGGCAAGAAGGGGCTGGGGCTGGTCAGGAAGGGCTCCTGGTGACCAGAGCACTTTGCCTGAGCCAGCGTGGGAAGGAGCTGGGCTGGATGAGCCAGGGAGGCGCTGGGAGGAGCCTTGGCAGAGGCGACCACCTCTGTCAGCCCCCAGGCCACTGAACCCTGGGTAGTGAGAACCGGCAGGGGAGGCTGCAGACAGAGGAGTGGAGGCTCCTTGGCTTTGGGGGCTCTGAGTAGAAGCATCTAGGGGGTCCCTCAAGAGGCCCCCAAATGCTGCCCCATGGTGAGAAAACAAGGAGAGGCCCTGCAGGGACCCCCCGGGTTACAAAGGGCTGCCACTCTGAGAAGGCAACGCTGCTGGCTGGGGCTGGGCTTTCTACCTCACCAAGCCTCTTCCCTCCCAAAGGGCCCAGAGAGGGGCAGCTGCCCCCCCAGCAGACACAGCACCTCCTCCCTGTGTGATGGGGTGGGGCCCACAGTCTCCTTTTTCACGGCCTGCCTGGGCTGACCCTGGGTCCCAGCTCGGCCAGGGGTGCTTCAGCATGTAAAGCCCTTGGGGGGCAGAGCCTCCAGTCCCCGCCAGCTTCTGGCTCTCTGTGTCGCCCCCAGCACTGGGCTGGTGCCTTGGAGGGAGGCTTCACCGTCCCCCCACATCAACCCGCTGAGGAGTTCTGTCTTCCCAGGGTTGTGAGGGAAGCCCGCTCTGTAGGCTGATGTCCAAGTCCAGGCGCCGCCTCCTCCAGGGAGCCTTCCAGACCTGATCTGTGCGGCAGAGGCCCAGAAGGACCTGGGTGTGGGGATCCTAGCGGGAGGCAGGGGACCTAGCGTGAGCAGAGAGGGTCCCAGTGCTTCCTCCTGAGTGAGGTTCAGCCATCTGGCTCCGGCTGCACAGAGCCACTCCCTCTGAGCACTCCTGCTCTCTGCCTTCTTGCATTAGCTCTTGCCTGCACCCGGCCCAGCAAACCCCTGCTCATCTTTCAGACCCAAGTTCAAGGCCTCCTCCCGCTCTGGGTGGCTCATCACCTGGCCTCCCCAGGCAGAGAGGCTAAGGTCCTGCTCACTGGGGCATCTCTCTCGCCCACTGGCGAGGGACTACAAGGAAAGGGGTTGACCCCCATCCTCCCCCGCCATGTCCAGGAGGGTGCAGACACAACTGGGAAGGTGCTAGAGGCCCTGGGGGGAGGCTGGGCCAGCACCAGGCATTGTGGGGCAGGTTTCCGTCTCTACACCCCAGCCCCAGGCGGACGGCGCGTGCCCCTCCCGCTGCCCCACCTGTCACCCACCTGCTGGTCCCAGGCTGTCTCTGCTCCTGGCTCCCCTCCCAGCTGCGTCCCCAGCTGCCTCTCCAGGGAGGAGTGACAGCTGGCCTGTGCCACACCCTCGAGCCCCTCCCTGGACTGCCCCCTCCCTGGGGCAGGACCCCTGCATGTGGGCACAACCAAGGGGCTTGCTGATGGGGGCTCATGTGAGCAGTGCCCCAGCTGTGGGTATGGGTGCTGCCAGCTGCCACCGCCTTTGCCCTGGCTTCCCAGATAGACCCCGATCCACACTCCGAAGCTGTATCATGAACGCTGTGGTAGGTGGCTGGTGGGGAGCAGAGTTGCTGTCCCACTACCCTCTGGAAGCCTCAGCCAGGAAGGGCCCCTGTGGGCACCTTTTCCCAGCACACGGTGTGGTGTCTCTCCACTCTTGGGCTCTGCAGTGACTTGAGGGGTCAAGTCTATGACCCCAGGGGAGGCTGGGCTCATGAGGGGACCAGAGACCTCAGTGCTGTGCAGGGAGTCCCAAACCACCCTGGTGAAAGGCCCAGCCCAACTCCCCAGGCCTCCTGCCAGCTCCCTGTGGTGTCCAGGAGACCTGTGGTCAGGCCTGGAGGAGAAGCTCCCCCTCCCCTCGACATCCTACATCCCTTGCTCTTCACCTGAGCCTCCTCACTCCCCAGGACCCCAGAGAGGACTGACCCTCTCCAGCCAACCCCTGGGCTCAGGACAGCCGGGTGGGGCAGCCACAGGAGCTGCCTGCAGGGGGCAGAGTCGGGACGGGGACCGAGCCGGACAACCATTCTGGAAGTGTCTGCACTTCCAGGCAGGGGGAGGACGGCGGTGGGTAGCTGGGAGTGCTGGGCCGAGGATGGGCGTTGTCAGGCCCTCAGTGGGGACTGGGAGGTAGAGGTGTGGGGGGGTCTGTGGAGGAAGGAGAAGGGCCAGTGTCCCGAGTCGGGGGTGGTTGGCAGTGGACGAGGCCGACAGGAACAAACCTGAGCTTGGGGAGCTCCACTCAGAACGAGGCATCCGTCAGGGTTCTGTGCATACTGGTGTCCCTGGCAGAGGGCCAGGCCCCGAAGTGGAGCCTGGGACTGTGAGGGTGTGGGGGTGTGCTGGGGTGGGAGGTGGATGGAGCCCCCCCCACCGCCTGGCCCCTTGGGCTGAACCTTGGGCTTCGGAGCCAGAACAGACACAGGAAATCGCCCAATTGCATTTGCGCAGGAACACCAAATCCCTTCCAGCTGCACGGGGTTGAGCCAGGGCCATGGGCGGGGTCAACCATCCCAGAGTCCTGACAGCTCCACAGTGCATGCCAAGGGGCCTGGGCCGCTGGCCATGGGGGGCGCCTTTCCCAGGCCAGAGGCCCCCACCCCACCCCAGGAGAGCTGCCCCCTTTCAGTTCCCAGAACGGAGCCCAGCTGTGGAATAGTGAGGAGGTGAGGTCATGGGGAGGGGGCCCGCATGACTCATATCCTGGGGTAGGGGAAAGGCAGGAGACGGAGAAGGGGCCCAGAGGCTTCCACGTCCTCAGCTCTGCTGGGTCAGAGGCCAGGGGCCGGCGGGGCTTCTCTCCAGCGCTGGGTTTTAGGGGAGACACCAGGAGATGCTTACTCTGCACCCCCACTCTCTCCCACAGGCCCCTAGCCAGGGAGAGCTCGGTCAGAGTGATCCTCCAGGGGCCCAGCTCTGCAGAGATGATGTTCCCAGAGTACATACCTGGGCCTCGTGCCAGGGCCGACACTGCCATTGTCAGGGCAATGGCAAGGCAAGCAGTCAGTGTTTGCCTCACTAAAGTGAGGCTGCAGCACCCTGAAGGGATCCCTGGAGGGGGACGTGGTCCCCTTGTTCCCAAGCCTGTCTGCACACGCACGTGGATGTCTAGGGTTCCCGTTTGTGAGCACCTTCATACTTGTGTGTGCATGGGGTGTGGGCATGTGTGCCTGTGTGGCCGGAGCATGGGCTCGTGGAGAACGTGTGTGAATTGGGTGCACACCTGCTTGTGCCCCAGGCCTAGGGAGTCCCGCGCCCAGCCGCACTCCATGTGTTGGGCATGAGCTGTGAGCAGAGCGAGGGCCTTTATGGGGCTGTTGGGGCCTGGACTCGTTGCCCTTAGGGGTGGACCTGAGGAAACGTGTGCACACAAGCTTCTGGGGTCTCTGCACCAATGTGTGCTTCCAAGCCTTGCCTCCCCAATGGCTTGGTGGAGGGGGTCTGTGGAGCTGGAGTGAGGGCCCTGGACCCATTGGAAGCCCAGGTCCAAGGAGGAGCTTGGGCTCCATCTCATGCCCCAGGCCCAGGGACACACACCTCAGCTGAGACCTTGCTCACATGGAGGGGCTGGGACATGGGAACACGGGGAGCAACATGGCCAGGTTTCTCCTCCATGGAACCCCTCCACCTCCTCAACACTCTGCCCTAGCTCTGCGCCACCCTCCGCTTGGAGGGGCTGGGGCGTGAGTGAGCACGCGGGCCCCTGCACCCCAGGCTCTGCTTCCCCAGGTGGAACGAGGCCCAGCAGCCCCCAGCCACGCGGAGGCCGGCAGAAGCGGGAAGCTGGGCCTCATCTGCCCAGATGATGGGAGCCAGGTGCGGGGAATTAAGTGGCTTCCTCAGGGGCCTGGAGTTGAAGGCACTTCTGAGGAGCAGGACAGGCAGTTGGATGCGGGGGGCGGGGTGCACAGGTGGCTGGGTGTGAGTGGCTGGAGTCCCCTGTGGCTTCGGTGGGGGGAGTGGGCCTTAAACTCGGGCCTGTGGAAGGGCCTGGCTTTTGTCTGAGAGGCTTAGGGGAGACCTAGGAGAGATTAGATCACACGCTGGCAGGGCTGTCTGGCCAGGGGACTGGGGCCCAGTGGGGATCAGGCTGCAGGGTCAGGCAGTGGCCACTGGCCAGGAAGAACTGAGACCCCAGCAGGGAGACCCCAGCCCTGCTCCCTGTTCTGGCCTGGGCTCCCTCCCTGGGTCTGGGATAATAAGCCCTGTAGGAGCATAGAGACCCTGGACCTCCCCTCAGGCTCTAGGAGGGTGATGGGAGGCAGGGCTGTGACAGCTGAGTCAGCGGTGTCTGCAGGACCTGGACCATCTGAGAGCTGCTGGGCCGGGGCTCTGATGCCCAGGTCCAGGCCAGCCTGCGTCTACCTCTCTCCCCAAGGGGGGCGTGTGGGACCCCAAGAAGCCATGGTTTCAGGCTCTGAGAGCAGAAGCACTCCCTTACCTCAGTTTCCCCATTTTTGAAATGGCTCAATCGGCTGGGTGTGGTGGCTCATCCCTGTAATCCTAGCACTTTGGGAGGCCGAGGCGGGTGGATCACCTGAGGTCGGGAGTTTGGGATCAGCCTGACCAACATGGAGAAACCCTGTCTCTACTAAAAAATACAAAATTAGCCGGGCATGGTGGTGCATGCCTGTAATCCCAGCTACTCAGGAGGCTGAGGTAGGAGAATCGCTTGAACCCAGGAGGCGAAGGTTGCCGTGAGCCAAGATCACACTATTGCACTCCAGCCCGGACAAGAGCGAAGCTCTGTCTGAAACAAAAGAAACAGCTCAGAGAGACTCCGCAGAGGGCTCTGAAATAAGGATGGGGTGGGGTTGGGTGAGCCGACCCTGTAAGGTGCCCCCAGCTATGGGGTTAGGCCCAGGCAGGAGCCCATGGGTCTGCAGGGCTTCTGTGAGCGGGGCTGGTGATGGGAAAGGAGGTGTCCTGCCTGGACATGCTCAGGCCCTCCTTTCCTCAGCCTTGGACCTCATGCGGGGTCCCCTTTCCCCAACACGCCCTGCCTTTGGGGTGCAGGAGGGAGCACCCGCAGGTGGGGTGGAGGTGCCGCCTGGTGGTGCACTGGGGCCAGTCTGCCTGGACTCCAGTATCTTCTTCCTAGGCCCTCCAGGGTCACCTGGGTCTAGGTCCTGGTTCTACTTAGAGAGAGAGGCAGGCTGGGAGAGGGGAACAGAGGGTCTTTTGTCCTGTCCTTGAGTTTCTTCAGGCTTGAATGGGCCTTGGAGTCCCACCTTCATCCCCACAGAGCACAGGTGTGTCCAGATCCTCACAGGGCTCCAGGACCCTCTCCTGGGCCAGAGGGCACCTCATGACCATGTGGGCAGCCTCTGTTTAAAGATGGACAAGGTGAGGCCTGAGGGCCAGCCTGGGACTGCCTTCGTGGACAGGGCTGCCTGCACCGTGTGGCCCCAGAAAGGCCTGTGTAGATGGGAAGAATGGGTGCAAAACAGCACCTGTGTTGGCTGTGGCGTGACTCCCTCTGTGTCCCCCACCAGGCCCACTGCTCCTGGAGCGTGGAGGCCGTCTGCGAGCAATGCCAGCATGAGAGAGACAGGCAGCTTCTGGCCCAGGATGAGGACGGAGGTGGCCTTGTCCCCAAGAGGTCGGAGCAGGAGATGCTGTGAGCAGCCCCCTACTGCATGCCTGGGCTCTAGCCCCTATTCGTGTACCCTGGGGCCTGGGCAGAGGGGGAGGTCAAGGGCCTGGGCTTGGGGGTTCCAGTGCAGGATGAGAGCGAGGAAGTGCCCCCAGGAGCATGCGCGGGAGTGGGTGAGTGCTCCTGGGGTGAGGGTGGCCACAGCCCTGGATGAGGGTCTGCCAATACCTGGCTGCCTCCTGGGTGCTGACCCAGGCTCTGTGCCCATGCCCTGGCCCTTGCTCGGACCACCTCTGACCCCAGCCACGCAGCCTGGCCTGAGCCCCCCACCAGACTCCCCCACCAGTGACTCACAGAGGCATGTCCAACTTGGCGGCTAGGCTGGCTTGCTTCCTCCTTGAGCCCAGGAGGCCTCTGCGGCTGGGCTGGGCTGTTTTTCCAATAATGCTTCCCTTCCTCCTGGCCTCTTTTGTTCCATTTTCTCCAAGTCAGCAGCCTTGGGCAGAGTGGGGTTCAGCGGTCACCATAGTCAGGCCCTTGGCCACCCCCACCAAGGGCCCCAGCTATCCCAAGGCTCCCCCTGCCACATAGGAGGCCTGAGAAGTCGAGGCTTAGGAGGTCCTCATGTGGGGACCAGGGCAGCCCTTGGGGAGCCCCAGGATGATGGGAGAAGCACAGCCCTGCTCTTAGGGAGCCACAGGCTGAGGGGGGAGGCCCAGCCCTGCCCTAGCGAGTCCCAGAGTGATGGAGGAGGCACAGCCCTTCCCTCAGGTAGCCCCAGACTGATGGAGGAGGCATAGCCCTGCTGAGCCTCAAGGAATCCTGGACTGATGGAGGAAGCACAGTTCTCAGGCTGCCCCAGAACCGACAGGGGAGGCACAGCCCTGCCCTCAGGGATTCTGACCACAGGAGACACAGCCCAGAGCCAGCTCTGTGGCAGACAGGGTCTCCCACACTTGGAGTCCAGGGCCTGAGCGGGTGCTGTGAGGTGAGTGTGGGCCCTGGGCAGAAGAGGCAGCAGCCGCCCAGTCCTAAGCTCCCTGCTGCTACCCTCAGCCTCAGCCTGAAGCCCTCAGAGGCCCCTGAACTGGATGAGGACGAGGGCTTTGGCAACTGGTCCCAGAGGCCAGAGCAGTGGCAGCAGCACGAGGGGGCGCAGGGCACCTCGGACAGCAGAGAGCCCCCCCGGTGCAGGACTCCCGAGGGGGAGCAAGAGGACAGGTGAGTGAGGGCCTCGAGGGCGGGGGCTTGGCAGAGCGGGGCTCCCTCTGGACCTCGAGGGCAGGCGCTGGGCGGATTGGGGCACAGCAGAGCTCCCTTCAAGCCCTCGACCTGTGCCTGAGCAGCCACCCCATCCTCCCCTTTCCAAGCAGCCCTTGAAATGCCCCCATGGCCAGGAAAGGGGGAGAAAGGAGGGAAGGGAGGAAGAGGGCGAGACAGCATGGTGGCCGGCGAGGGGCCGCGAGGAAACCTCATTCTGGGGCTCCCCAGGGCCCCTGGGCCTCATCCAGGCAGCTGTGAGGCCAGGCCGGGTGCTGCCACATCAGCACACAGCTGCGGCCGCTTCTGTAATGGAGGCTGAGAGCCTGCCGCCGCCCCTTCCTCCTTCGGGGCTGGCAGATCTCCATTCCCACAGAGGGGAGCAGGTATTTCCAGATGTGCACGCCAGAGAGTCGGCCGGGAGGACGCACTTTCCAGATGTGGGGATGTGTGTGCCTGTCTCAACCCCAACAGGCCTGACAGGGGCTGCTCCCAAGCCCCACCTCAGTACCCCTGCTCAGGCTCCTTGCCACTCTGTCATCTGCAGCCATGATGGGGCTGACCCCACCTGCCCTGCAGGGCCCGGGCCATCTGGGACCCCAGCCCTGCTCAGGACCCCCTTGCCTTGAGTGGGACCAGAGTTCATGGCTGGGCTGACAGTTCTCCCTGGTCAGGGTTCTTCCTGGCCCCTCTGAGGCCCTAAACCAGCCTGGAGCTCTAGGGACCAGTGTTGCTGAGCGACACTCCTTTGTCCTCCTACAACCAGGCTCCCACTCCCCAAGAGCCACTGGTTCTGGCCTGGCACAGTGCCCACCGCCCCCCTCCCCAGGCCTCAGTCTCCCCCTACGCGCTTAGGAGTCAGCGGCCCTGCTTTTCTGAGATTGGGCAGCTCCCTTCTCCCTGGCCTCAGGCCTAGGCGGGCAAGGCTGCTCCCACCAGCAGGGGGTGCTTTGACTCTTCCGTGGAGCCCAGCTCTGTGGCTGCCATCCCATCCCCTGCACCTGCGTGGCTGCACAGACCTGCTCCTGAATGGCCCCTCTGTGTGGCTGCTGCTGGCTCAGACCCCTGCCCACCTTGGGCGGGTGGGTCTGGGTCTTGGCTGGCACGCATACCCAGGGGCCTGAAATCATGGAAAATTCGAGAATTTCCCATCTTCTCCAGGTTCAGTCCTGCTCAAATGCAGAGCCTCTGGAAGCTGCCAGCTGGCTGGCCTCCCCTCCCCCACAGCCGGCAGCCCCTTGGCCCTGCTCCTTAGTGACCTGGCCCCTACCCCTGCCTAGCCCTCCAAATGACCCAGCCTCCAGTCCCCCAAACACCCAAGGGCCCCCACAGGGAGCAGAACAGGAGTGGTGGCCCCGGCAGCCCGGCCCCGCAGGGACCCCGCCAGACCAACTGAGTGGCGAGCAGCTGCCAAGCTGAGGCCCAGCCAGAAAGCTGGGGGGTTGAACCCAGCCTCAGTGCCTGGGGGGCCCTCAGTCTGTAGAGCCCTGCCTAGCGGGGACTGGGCAGTTCCCCAAGGGCCTCAGGCCCTGACACAGGGGCCCAAGCAGACTGTGCTGGCTCTGAGGCCACTGGATCTTGTTTCCCAATGGGCTTGGGTCTCAGAACCCTTGGCACTCAAGTAGCCTGACTACCTTCATTTTACAGATGGGGAAACTGAGGCTTAGAAAAAGGAAGGGGTCAACCAAGCAATCCAACGGCCCTAGAACGGCTTTGCCTCCCTTTCCACCCACAGGCCCAGCCTGCCTGCCTGCGAAAAGGAGGACAGTGACAAAGTCCACCTGGAGGAGTTGAGTCTGAGCAAGGAGGGGCCACACCCAGAGGACACTGTCCAGGACAACCTGGGGGCCTCAGGGGCTGAGGAGGAACAGGAGGAGGTGATGGCTCCACCTCAGAGGGTCTGGGTGTACCCCCACCCCAGGGATGAGCCAGCCTTTGCTGTCTGCACCACTCTGTGGGCCCTGTGGGTCTAGGCCAGAGTGGGTCAGCACCCCACACCCCTAGACCTTGCAGCCCCTTCTGGGCCCACATTCTCAGAGAGGGCGAGGCTCAGTGATCCTTTTGCAAGATCTGGAGTCATTTCCTCAGACTCCTTGGTCCCTCCCCACCAGCTCCAAAACGAGCATGTCAGGGCCACAGAGAACCTGGGGCTCAGGGAGGAACAGCATTTTTTCCCACAGGTGCTGGGCAGGGCAGGAGGGGTACAACCAGGGGTCACCTGGGATGTCTGTTTTTTTTTTCTCTAGCACCAGAAATATCAGCAGCCCAGGACCTCCAGCCCCTTGGTCTTGGAGGGGACCATCGAACAGAGCTCGCCTCCCCTGAGCCCTCCCATCAAAGTAGGTCAAGCTGCAAATCCTGCCATCTTCTCCCCTCTCCTGGACTCATACCCAAAAGGCCAATCCCACATGCCAGCCACAGGAAGACCAGGCCCAGGCCTGGCTTTTGTCTGCTATCCCCTTATTGCCCGGTGCTCAGCAAACCCCCGTGATATAAGGGTTGGAGGTTGGATTAGTGGATGGAGTAGCTGGGGAGATGGAGGGTGGGCTTTACCTTAGCTGCTGCAGGCCTGTGTCTCTCTCCACCCTCTGCAGCTCATCGACAGGACCGAGTTCCTAAACCGCTCCATAGAGAAGAGGTCTGTCTGTCTGTCTGTCTGCTTTCTGTGCTCAGATCTTAGGTTTCCCCAAGAGGGGGTTGAAGGGAGTCACAGGGTAAAGATCTGGAGACCGAGGGGGCTCTGGGAGAGGCTTGGGCAGGTTGGGAGAAGCCTTGTGGGAGACATGGGGCCTGACACATCTTCTACCCTCCAGTAACAGTGTGAAGAAATCCCAGCCAGACTTGCCCATCTCCAAGATTGACCACTGGCTGGAACAATACACCCAGGCCATCGAAGTATGACCTGGCTCCCCTCTGCTGTCAGGTCCCTCCTGCATCCTGGCACCATTCCTTAATCCAACCAATGCCCTTCCATCCAATCAATGCCGCCTTATTCAACCTACACCCTATCCAACCAATGCTTCTCCATCCAGTCAGTGCCCCTCTACCCAATCAATGCCCCTCCATCTAATCAATGTCCCTCCATGTAATCAATGCCCCTCCTTTCAATCAATGCTACTCCATCCAACCAATAATCTCCCATCCTATCAATGCTCCTGCATCCATTTAATGTTCCTTTATACAACCAATACTCCTGCAACCAATACTCCTCCAATTATTCAGTGTTCCTCCATTCAATCAGTGCCCCCATCGGAACAATACTCCACCATCCAATCAATGCTCTTTCATCCTATCAGTGCTCCTCTATCCAGCCAATATTCCTCCAGTCAATCAATGCCCCTTTATCCAACCAGTACTCCTTAATCCAATCAATACCCCTCCATCCAATCAAGATTCTTCCATCCATCCAATACTACTCCATGCAATCAGTGCCTCTTCATCCAATCAGTGCCCCTCCATCCAATGTCCCTCCCATCCAATCAACTCCTCTATCCATCAATGCTTCTCCATCTGACCAATACCCTCCATCCAACCAATACTTGTCTATCCAATTAATGGCTCACCATGTAACCAATGCCAATCCCACATGCCAGCCCCTCCATTCAATCAGTACCTCTCCATCCAATCATCCAATACTCCTCCATCCAGTTGGTGTCCCTGCATCCAACCAATATTCCTTCATCCACCAACTCCCTTCAATCCAACCAATACACCTTCATCCAATCAATACCCCATTCATTCAGTGCTCCTCCATTCAGTCAATTCCTCTCCAGCCAACCAAACAACTTCATCCAATCAATGCCCCTCCATCCAATAATGCCTTGCATCCAATCAGTGGCCTTCTATCCTATCAATTTCCCTCCATCCAACCAAAATAGTTTCACCCAATCAATGCCTCTGCTTCCAATCAGTGCCCTTCTATTCAACCAATACTACTTTATCTAATCAGGACATCTCCATCTAACCAGTATCCTTCCATCCAACCTATACTCCTCTACTAAGTCAGTGCCCCTCCATCCACCCAGTGCCCCTCCATCAAACCAATACTCTTCTGCTAAATCAGCGTGCCTCCATCCACCCAGTACCCCTCCATCCACCCAGTACTCACTTATCCAAGAAGCACTCCTCTATCTTACCGGTATTCCTCCGTCCAATCAGTGCTCTTCTGTTCAATTATTGCCCCTCCATCCATACATTACTCCTTCGCCCAATCAGTGCCCTTCTATTCAACCAATACTTCTGATTTCAATTAATCCCCCTTCAACCAACCAATACTCCTCCATCCAACCAGTACTCCTCCATGCAATCAATGTTCCTCTATCCAACCAACAACCTTCTATCAAACCAATATTCCTCCATCCAATTAATGCCTCTCCATCCAACAAGTACTCCTCCATCCTATCAATGCTCCTGTATCCTATCAATATTCCTCCATCCAAGCAATACTTCCCCATCCAATCAATACTCCTTCATTCATTCACTGCTCCTCCATCCAGTCAGTACCTTTCCGTCCTACCAGTGCCCTTCCATCCAACCAATACTCCTTTGCCGATCAATGTCATTGCATGCAATCAGTGCCCCTTCATTGAACCAATATGGCTCTATCCAACCAATACTACTCCATTCAATCAATGCCCCTCCATCTAACAAATACTCCCTCATGTAATCAGTACTCCTCCATCCAATCAATATTCCTTCATCAACACCTTTCTATAAAACCAATACTCCTCCATCTAATCAATGCTCCTCCATCTAACCAATACTCTGCAATTTAACCACGTCCGTCCATCCATTCAATGTCCCTCCATCCATCCCATGGTCCCCCAGCCCTACCCCATGAGCAGCATGGAGGCAGACCCACATCTGTCCTGTGCGCCATCATCTCATCTCCTTGATGCTCTTCAGGACAGGGAGGTGTCTCACAATTGCATCGAATGGAGGAAGGCACATCTTTCCAGTGATCCCCACTATAGGGCTTCATTGGGAAAGCGCTCCCAGGGAAAACACAAACACAAAGCAGAGGGTTGCCCAGTGTGACCCTCTGATGTGACCACGGTGGCTGTCCACTAAGGTAACCCTGATGCTTTTCCTCCTCTCCAGACCGCTGGCCGGACCCCCAAGCTAGCCCACCAGGCCTCCATAGAGCTGCCCAGCATGGCCGTGGCCAGTACCAAGAGTCGGTGGGAGACGGGTGAGGTACAGGCTCAGTCTGCGGCCAAGACTCCATCCTGCAAGGTAAGGTCCCCTTCAGGGGCAAGGCTGGGCTGCAGAGCCAGCATCTGGGAGTTTAGTAGCAGGCCAGGTTTCCTTGTTAAGACAAGTGTGGGACTGTCCAGGATGAATGTGGACAGACGGAACCCTGAGGTATTGCTGTAGGGTTGGGTTCACCCTTGCTGGTTTAGAAGGCTGTGTTGTCCGAGTGGAGGTGGATGGCACCTTTATTCCTTTCCCTGCCTCTTCCACTGGGATCACACAGAAAAAGTTTTGGTAGGCAGATCCCAGGCCCCCTGGCCAGGTAAGGCAAGGCAGGAGAGAAGGGCCCAGGGCTTCTACTCCCCGAGATCCAGGGGTCTGCCCTTGTGACATACCCTTCTGCTGCCCCCAGGATATTGTGGCTGGAGACATGACCAAGAAAAGCCTCTGGGAGCAGAAGGGAGGCTCCAAGACCTCATCAACAATTAAGGTAGAGCCTAAATGTGGTTGGTGCAGGCAGGAAATACTAACTCATTTCATTGTCACACAGAAACAGAAGACATAAAACAGTTAAAATAGGCCAGGCACAGTGGCTCACACCTGTAATCCCAGCACTTTGGGAGGCCGAGGCGGAGGCGGGTGGATCACGAGGTCAGGAGATCGAGACCATCCTGGCCAACATGGTGAAACCCCGTCTATACTAAAAATACAAAAACAAAAAAAATTAGCCGAGTGTAGGGGCACATGCCTGTAATTCCAGCTACTCGGGAGGCTGAGGCAGGAGAATCACTTGAACCAGCAAGTTGGAGGTTGCAGTGAGCTGAGCTCGCACACTGCACTCCAGCCTGGCAACAGAGGGAGACTCAGTCTCAAAAAACAAAGAAACAAATAAAAAAAAAGAAAACAACTTGACACACTTAGAAAATGAAGGTTTGTGCTATTGGTTTTCTTTTATTTTAGAAAAATAAAGGATTGTTTAAATATTTCTTACAAGTACAAATATAATTTAAATTTAATAAACGTTCAAAGGTATCTGCAATTAAATTTCATTCAGTAGACACATATTATGTCTAATAGAGAACTTGCTAAGTAAGATATAAAGGATAATTACATGAAAAATCACAAAATTGTCAGTAAGAGTCTTAAAAGTCAATGATAGGACAGTAGTTAAAAGATATCAAATAGTTATTTATTCTTAAACATTAAACAGGATATTAATAGTTGTAATAACCTTGAAGTTTGACAACACTGTAAAAACATTACAGACCACTTTTATTTATGAAAATACATGCAAATAGCAAACAACAATTGGGCTTAAGGCTGTTACTTACTTATCCAGTAAGTGACAAAGCTGGAATTCAAACCAAGTTTGAGCTATACCAGTACTACCCTTGAAAAGACTTCCTTACACTCAGCTTTCCTTTATTTCTTAAACTCATTTTTTTTTTTAATTGAGACAGAATCTTGCTCTATTGCCCAGGCGGGAGTGCAGTGACATGATCTTGGCTCGCTGCAACCTCTGCCTCCCAGATTCAAGCAATTCTCATGCCTCAGCCTCCCAAGTAGCTGTGATTACCGGTGTGCATCACCACACCTGGCTAATTTTTGTGCTTTTAGCAGAGGCGGTGTTTTGCCGTGTCAGCCAGGCTGATCTTGAACTCCTGACCTCAGGTGATCTGTCTGCCTCGGCCTCCAAAAATGCTGATATAACTAGTGTGAGCCACCACCCCTGCCCAATTTCTTAAACTTTTGATTATACTAAATATGTTCCTTCTGCATGATAACAGTGTCTTTCCTTTCATAAAATTAATCTGTTTAAATAATTTAAAATTCAAAGTACACTTTTTAGATTCTTTAAAATACTCATTGCCATGTTCATGGCTTTTAGATGTGTGATCATAGCCTATTTGCTTTTCATTGACTTAGTTTCATATTTCTTTGCCTTTTTCCCCCTACTTTTCCTTATAGAACTATTTACTAGTAATGAAATCATTTTAAAGAATACACTTTTTCTTCCTCCTGCTAACTGTTAAGAGAATGTTTTATAGTCACTCTGGTCATAGCCTGTAAGTTTCTTTTCTAAACTATCTTTTCAGGATACATATTTATTAACTTGCTTTCAAATGAATATGGTCATGTCTATGCAGCAAGTTTCTTTTCTTTCTTCTTTTCTTCTTCTCTTTTTCTTTTCTTTCTTTTATAAGGCAAGATTTCGCTCTGTAGCCCAGGTTGAAGTGCAGTTGTAGAAACATGACTCACTGTAGCCTCAACTTCTCTGGCTCAAGTGATCCACCCACTTCAGCCTCCCAGCCAAGTAGCTGGGACTACAGGTGTGCACCACTATGCTCTGCTAAGTTATTTAGTTTTTTGTAGACATCGATTCTCAATGTGTTGCCCAGGCTAGTCTTGAACTCCTGGGCTCAAGCCATCTTCCTGCCTTGACCTCCCAAAGTGATAAGATTACAGGCTTTGAGCCATTATGCCCGACCTCTTTTTCTTTTTCTTTCTTTCTGTTTTTTTTTTTTTTTTTTTTTGAGACAGTCTCGCTTTTGTTGCCCAGGCTGGAGTGCAGTGGCATGATCTTGGCTCACCACAACCTCCACTTCCTGGGTTCATACAATTCTCCTGCCTCAGCCTCCCGAGTAGCTGGGATTACAGGCATGCACCACCATGCCCGGCTAATTTTGTATTTTTTAGTAGAGACAGGGTTTTTCCATGTTGGTCAGGCTGGTCTGGAACTCCCGACCTCAGGTGATCTGCCCGCCTTGGCCTCCCAAAGTGCTGGGATTACAGGCATGAGCCACAGTTCCCAGCCCTCTTTATCTTTTTAACTAAGCTTATTTATCTCTTCCCCAGCTTGGGTCTGGGTCCTACTGTCTTGGTCAGAGTATTTTACTATATTGACCTGGACAATTCTGCCACCATGAACCATATTCCAAACCTAAATATGTAAGAACATAGAAAGATTATTTTAGAAGGAGAATTTTAACACACACACGCTTTATTCTGAAAATTTAGCAACAAAATGAAAGGTGAGTTGTGATAGTTGATGTATCAACAAATAGAAAGAAGAAAGCCTGTAATCTGTTTCAGAATGCTATTTCTGGGGCTGGTAACATCAAAAATAATCAAATTAAATGTTAACTTGCTGACTCATAAGATTTTCTCTAATTTAGAAGTTGGCCTGCCTGCCCACCTGCCCGCCTGCCTGCCTCTGTCTTGTCCTGTCCTGTCCTGTCCCCGTCCCCCTCCCCTCCCCTCCCTTCCCCTCCCCTCCTGTCCCGTCCTGTCCTGTCCTACCTCTGTGGCCCAGGCTGGAGTGTAGTCGGCTGGCTGCAGACTCCCTGCTTCCGGCTCCCATGATTCTCCTCCCCGGCCTGCGGGCTGCCTGGGATTGCCAGTGCCCGCCACCACCCCTCCCTGGCTTTTCTCCTTTGGCTGGAGGCGCGGTTTTGCCATGTGGGCCAGGCTGCTCTCCAGCTCCTGACCTCGAGTGGTCTGCGCGCCTCGGCCTCCCGACCTGCTGGGACTGCAGACGGAGTCTCGCTCACCTGGTGCTCAGTGTTGCCAGGGCTGATGGCCGCCACCCCATCTGGGAGGTGGAGAGCCTCTCTGCCTGGCCGCCCATCCTCTGGGATGTGAGGGGCTCCTCTGCCCTGCTGCCACCCCGTCTAGGAATGAGGAGCACCTCTGCCCGGCCGCCCCGTCTGGGAGGAAGTGAGGAGCGCCTCTGCCCAGCCGCCCCGTCTGGGAGGAAGTGAGGAGTGCCTCTGCCCGGCCACCCCGTCTGGGAAGAAGTGAGGAGCATCTCTGCCTGGCCACCCCATCTGGGATGGGAGGAGCGCCTGTGACCAGCCACCCCATCTGGGATGTGAGGAGCACCTCTGCCCCACTGTCCCATCTGGGAAGTGAGGAGCGCCTCTGCCCGGCCGCCCCGTCTGGGAAGTGAGGAGCGCCTCTGCCTGGCCACCCATCGTCTGGGATGTGAGGAGCGCCTCTGCCCGGCTGCCCCGTCTGGGAAGAAGTGAGGAGCGCCTCTGCCCAGCCGCCCCGTCTGGGAAGAAGTGAGGAGCGCCTCTGCCCGGCCGCCCCATCTGGGAAGTGAGGAGCGCCTCTGCCCGGCCACCCCGTCTGGGAAATGAGGAGCGCCTCTGCCCGGCCGCCCCGTCTGGGAAGTGAGGAGCGCCTCTGCCCGGCTGCCCCGTCTGGGAAGTGAGCGCCTCTGCCCGGCCACCCCGTCTAGGAAGTGAGGAGCACCTCTGCCCGGCCGCCCCATCTCGGAAGTGAGGAGCGCCTCTGCCCGGCTGCCCCGTCTGGGAAGTGAGTGCCTCTGCCCGGCTGCCCCGTCTGGGAAGTGAGCGCCTCTGCCCGGCCGCCCCGTCTGGGAAGTGAGGAGCGCCTCTGCCTGGCCGCCCCGTCTGGGAAGTGAGGAGCGCCTCTGCCCGGCCGCCCATCATCTGGGATGTGAGGAGCGCCTCTGCCCGGCTGCCCCGTCTGGGAAGTGAGGAGCGCCTTCGCCCGGCTGCCCCGTCTGGGATGTGGGGAGCGCCTCTGCCCAACCGCCCCGTCTGGGAGGTCTACCACAGAGGCCAGAAGCAATGTGGGGGCTGGACGTGGTGGCTCACGCCTGTAGTTCCAGTACTCTGGGAGGCTGAGGCGGGTTGATCACTTGAGGCTGGGAGTTCGGGACCAGCCTGGCCAACATGGCAAAATATATGAAGAATACAACAGACAGACCAACCAACCAACCCAGCGACAACAAGGCAGGTCTACCCTGGAGTCATACTCTACTTTTTTCTATTTTCCTCTCTTTCTGATCCTTTGTCCCTCTTTTTCTTCCTCTTCCTTCTCCTTCTTCTTTGTCAAATAGAGGATTGAGTTATTATCATTGAGCCATACAAAGTCCCTCTCTGATTTATTTTCTTTGATTCCCACCCCCTATTTCTATTCCCTGTCTTCCCATGTGCAACCTTCCTAATGTGTTTGATATGCATCTTTTTGTTTGTATGTATTTTTGGAAAATGTTTGTTGTTTTGTGTGCAAAAAGATTAATTAAAAAAAAGAAAAAAAAAGTTGGAGAATATATATACTCCTATTACCACTTTCCATCTTTCTCAAATACAGTTTTTATAGTTTTCTGTTGGCTTCATCATCGTATTGAAAGATTATTAATCACTTACATATATGTAGTTTTCTGTTAAGTATTGTTCAATATATTACAAAATTTTGATCTGTGTATGTAATATCAATTAATAAGATGGTGTTAGTTAAGTCAGATTATGTGTTCATTCAGTTAGTCATTGTTCATACTTCACAGAATATAAATTGTGTTCCATGAGCATGAATTTCTCTCTTAATTCCACATAATTTTCTTAAAATTATGCACCATTTATCGTTAAGAGTGAAAGATTGTGTCATTTATTGTAGTGGTAGAAGAAAATAAAACCAAAACAGAATCCAATCCAAAAGCTTAGGTTTTTGTTGTTACTACAGTAATTACATCTTCATATACTAAGGACAGCACACTATTACTGTCCAACAATGGTGCCTCGAACAACTGGCTGCTTACACTCTTTTCAGAGATGAAATACGAACATAAGCAAGCACGAAGATTTTTGTCTAAATATGAAGCAAGAAAGGCTTAAATGTCTTTATTCAGGGGATTAGGCATTGTAAGTTTTTTTTTTTTTTAAACACTTTTCACAGTAATATTTATTTATTTATTTATTTATTTATTTATTTATTTATTTATTTATTATACTTTAGGTTTTAGGGTACATGTGCACAATGTGCAGATTTGTTACATATGTATCCATGTGCCATGTTGATTTCCGGCACCCATTAACTCGTCATTTAGCATTAGGTATATCTCCTAATGCTGTCCCTCCCCCCTCCCCGCACCCCACAAGAGTCCCCGGAGTGTGATGTTCCCCTTCCTGTGTCCATGAGTTCTCATTGTTCAATTCCCACCTATGAGTGAGAACATGCGGTGTTTGGTTTTTTGTCCTTGCGATAGTTTACTGAGAATGATTTTTTCCAGTTTCATCCATGTCCCTACAAAGGACACAAACTCATCATTTTTTATGGCTGCATAATATTCCATGGTGTATATGTGCCACATTTTCTTAATCCAGTCTATTGTTGTTGGACACTTGGGTTGGTTCCAACTCTTTGCTATTGTGAATAGTGCCGCAATAAACATATGTGTGCATGTGTCTTTATAGCAGCATGATTTATAGTCCTTTGGGTATATACCCAGTAATGGGATGGCTGGGTCAAATGGTATTTCTAGTTCGAGATCCCTGAGGAATCGCCACACTGACTTCCACAATGGTTGAACTAGTTTACAGTCCCACCAACAGTGTAGAAGTGTTCCTATTTCTCCACATCCTCTCCAGCACCTGTTGTTTCCTGATTTTTTAATGATGGCCATTCTAACTGGTGTGAGATGGTATCTCACTGTGGTTTTGGTTTGCATTTCTCTGATGGCCAGTGATGATGAGCATTTCTTCATGTGTTTTTTGGCTGCATAAATGTCTTCCTTTGAGAAGTGTCTGTTCATGTCCTTTGCCCACTTTTTGATGGGGTTGTTTGTTTTTTTCTTGTAAATTTGTTTGAGTTCATTGTAGATTCTGGATATTAGCCCTTTGTCAGATGAGTAGGTTGCAAAAATTTTCTCCCATACTGTAGGTTGCCTGTTCACTCTGATGGTAGTTTCTTTTGCTGTGCAGAAGCTCTTTAGTTTAATTAGATCCCATTTGTCAATTTTGGCTTTTGTTGCCATTGCTTTTGGTGTTTTAGACATGAAGTCCTTGCCCATGCCTATGTCCTGAATGGTATTGCCTAGATTTTCTTGTAGGATTTTAATGGTTTTAGGTCTAACATTTAAGTCTTTAATCCATCTTGAATTAGTTTTTGTATAAGGTGTAAGGAAGGGATCTAGTTTCAGCTTTCTACATATGGCTAGCCAGTTTTCCCAGCACCATTTATTAAATAGGGAATCCTTTCCCTATTTCTTGTTTTTGTCAGGTTTGTCAAAGATCAGATAGTTGTAGATATGCGGCATCATTTCTGAGGGCTCTGTTCTGTTCCATTGATCTATGTCTCTGTTGTGGTACCAGTACCATGCTGTTTTGGTTACTGTAGCCTTGTAGTATAGTTTAAAGTCAGGTAGCGTGATGCCTCCAGCCTTGTTCTTTTGGCTTAGGATTGACTTGGCGATGGGGGCTCTTTTTTGGTTCCATGTGAACTTCAAAGTAGTTTTTTCCAATTCTGTGAAGAAAGTCATTGGTAGCTTGATGGGGATGGCATTGAATCTATAAATTACCTTGGGCAGTATGGCCATTTTCACGATATTGATTCTTCCAACCCATGAGCATGGAATGTTCTTCCATTTGTTTGTATCCTCTTTTATTTCATTGAGTAGTGGTTTGTAGTTCTCCTTGAAGAGGTCCTTCACATCCCTTGTAAGTTGGATTCCTAGGTATTTTATTCTCTTTGAAGCAATTGTGAATGGGAGTTCACTCATGATTTGGCTCTCTGTTTGTCTGTGATTGGTGTACAAGAATGCTTGTGATTTTTGTAGATTGATTTTGTATCCTGAGACTTTGCTGAAGTTGCTAATCGGCTTAAGGAGATTTTGGGCTGAGACAATGGGGTTTTCTAGATATACAATCATGTCATCTGCCAACAGGGACAATTTGAGTTCCTCTTTTCCTAATTGAATACCCTTTATTTCCTTCTCCTGCCTGATTGCTCTGGCCAGAAGTTCCAGCACTATGTTGAATAGGAGCGGTGAGAGAGGGCATCCCTGTCTTGTGCCAGTTTTCAGAGGGAATGCTTCCAGTTTTTGCCCATTCAGTATGATATTGGCTGTGGGTTTGTCATAGATAGCTCTTATTATTTTGAGATACGTCCCATCAATACCTAATTTATTGAGAGTTTTTAGCATGAAGTGTTGTTGAATTTTGTCAAAGGCCTTTTCTGCATCTATTGAGATAATCATGTGGTTTTTGTCTTTGGTTCTGTTTATATGCTGGATTACATTTATTGATTTGCATATGTTGAACCAGCCTTGCATCCCAGGGATGAAGCCCACTTGATCATGGTGGATAAGCTTTTTGATGTGCTGCTGGATTTGGTTTGCCAGTATTTTATTGAGGATTTTTGCATCAATGTTCATCAAGGATATTGGTCTGAAATTCTCTTTTTTGGTTATGTCTCTGCCAGGCTTTGGTATCAGGACGATGCTGGCTTCATAAAATGTGTTAGGGAGGATTCCCTCTTTTTCTATTGATTGGAATAGTTTCAGAAGGAATGGTACCATTTCCTCCTTGTACCTCTGGTAGAATTCAGCTGTGAATCCATCAGGTCCTGGACTCTTTTTGGTTGGTAAGCTATTGATTATTGCCACAATTTCAGAACCTGTTATTGGTCTATTCAGAGATTCAACTTCTTCCTGATTTAGTCTTGGGAGGGTGTATTTGTCGAGGAATTTATCCATTTCTTCTAGATTTTCTAGTTTGTTTGCATAGAGGTGTTTGTAGTATTCTCTGATGGTAGATTGTATTTCTGTTGGATCGGTGGTGATATCCCCTTTTTCATTTTTTATTGCATCTATTTGATTCTTCTCTCTTTTCTTCTTTATTAGTCTTGCTAGCGGTCTATCAATTTTGTTGATCTTTTCAAAAAACCAGCTCCTGGATTCATTAATATTTTGAAGGGTTTTTTGTGTCTCTATTTCCTTCAGTTCTGCTCTGATTTTAGTTATTTCTAGCCTTCTGCTAGCTTTTGAATGTGTTTGCTCTTGCTTTTCTAGTTCTTTTAATTGTGATGTTAGGGTGTCAATTTTGGATCTTTCCTGCTTTCTCTTGTGAGCATTTAGTGCTATAAATTTCCCTCTACACACTGCTTTGAACGTGTCCCAGAGATTCTGGTATGTTGTGTCTTTGTTCTCGTTGGTTTCAAAGAACATCTTTATTTCTGCCTTCATTTCATTATGTACCCAATAGTCATTCAGGAGCAGGTTGTTCAGTTTCCATGTAGTTGAGCAGTTTTGAGTGAGTTTCTTAATCCTGAGTTCTAGTTTGATTGCACTGTGGTCTGAGACAGTTTGTTATAATTTCTGTTCTTTTACATTTGCTGAGGGGAGCTTTACTTCCAACTATGTGGTCAATTTTGGAATAGGTGTGGTGTTGTGCTGAAAAAATGTATATTCTGTTGATTTGGGGTCAAGAGTTCTGTAGATGTCTATTAGGTCCACTTTATGTAGAGCTGAGTTCAATTCCTGGACATCCTTGTTAACTTTCTGTCTCGTTGATCTGTCTAATGTTGACAGTGGGGTGGTAAAATCTCCCATTATTATTGTGTGGGACTTTAAGTCCCTTTGTAGGTCACTCAGGACTTGCTTTATGAATCTGGGTGCTCCTGTGTTGGGTGCATATATATTTAGGATAGTTAGCTCTTCTTGTTGAATTGATCCCTTTACCATTATGTAATGGCCTTCTTTGTCTCTTTTGATCTTTGTTGGTTTAAAGTCTATTTTATCAGAGATCAGGATTGCAACCCCTGCCTTTTTTTGTTTTCCAGTTGCTTGATAGATCTTCCTCCATCCCTTTATTTTGAGTCTATGTGTGTCTCTGCACGTGAGATGGGTTTCCTGAATACAGCACACTGATGGGTCCTGACTCCTTATCCAGCTTGCCAGTCTGTGTCTTTTAATTGGAGCATTTAGCCCATTTACATTTAACGTTAATATTGTTATGTGTGAATCTGATCCTGTCATTATGATGTTAGTTGGTTATTTTGCTCGTTAGTTGCTGCAGTTTCTTCCTAGCCTCGATGGTCTTTACAATTTGGCGTGTTTTTGCAGTGGCTGGTACCGGTTGCTCCTTTCCATGTTTAGTGCTTCCTTCAGGAGCTCTTTTAGGGCAGGCCTGGTGGTGACAAAATCACTCAGCATTTGCTTGTCTGTAAAGTATTTTATTTCTTCTTCACTTATGAAGCTTAGTTTGGCTGGATATGAAATTCTGGGTTGAAAATTCTTTTCTTTAAGAATGTTGAATATCGGCCCCCACTGTCTTCTGGCTTGTAGAGTTTCTGCCGAGAGATCAGCTGTTAGTCTGATGGGCTTCCCTTTGTGGGTAACCCGACCTTTCTCTCTGGCTGCCCTTAACATTTTTTCCTTCATTTCAACTTTGGTGAATCTGACAATTATGTGTCTTGGAGTTGCTCTTCTCAAGGAGTATCTTTGTGGCGTTCTCTGTATTTCCTGAATCTGAATGTTGGCTTGCCTTGCTAGATTGGGGAAGTTCTCCTGGATAATATCTTGCAGAGTGTTTTCCAACTTGGTTCCATTCTCCCCATCATTTTCAGGTACACCAATCAGACGTAGGTTTGGTCTTTTCACATAGACCCAAATTTCTTGGAGGCTTTGTTCATTTCTTTGTATTCTTTTTTCTCTAAACTTCCCTTCTCTCTTCATTTCATTCATTTCATCTTCCATCAGCGATACCCTTTCTTCCAGTTGATCGCATCTGCTACTGAGGCTTCTGCAATCTTCACTTAGTTCTCGAAACTTGGCTTTCAGCTCCATCAGCTCCTTTAAGCCCTTCTCTCCATTGGTTATTCTAGTTATCCATTCTTCTAATATTTTTTCAAAGTTTTTAACTTCTTTGCTATTGTTTTGAATTTCCTCTCTTAGCTCAGAGTAGTTTGATCGTCTGAAGCCTTCTTCTCTCAACTCATCAAAGTCATCCTCCGTCCAGCTTTGTTCCATTGCTGGTGAGGAACTGTGTTCCTTTGGAGGAGGAGAGGTGCTCTGCTTTTTAGAGTTTCCAGTTTTTCTGCTCTGTTTTTTTCCCCATCTTTGTGGTTTTACCTACTTTTTGTCTTTGATGATGGTGATGTACAGATGGGTTTTTGGTGTGGATGTCCTTTCTGTTTGTTAGTTTTCCTTCTACCAGACAGGACCCTCAGCTGCAGGTCTGTTGGAGTTTACTAGAGGTCCACTCCAGACCCTGTTTGGCTGGGTGTCAGCAGCGGTGGCTGCAGAACAGCGGATTTTCGTGAGACCACAAATTCAGCTGTCTGATAGTTCCTCTGGAAGTTTTGTCTCAGAGGAGTACCCGGCCGAATGAGGTGTCAGTCTGTCCCTACTGGGGGGATGCCTCCCAGTTAGGCTGCTCAGGGGTGAGGGACCCACTTTAGGAGGCAGTCTGTCCGTTCTCAGATCTCCAGCTGCGTGCTGGGAGAACCACTACTCTCTTCAAAGCTGTCAGTCAGACAGGGACATTTAAGTCTGTGGTGGTTCCTGCTGAGTTTTTGTTTGTGCCCTGCCCCCAGAGGTGGAGCCTACAGATGCAGGCAGGCCTCCTTGAGCTGTGGTGAGCTCCACCCAGTTCGAGCTTCCTGGCTGCTTTGTTTACCTAAGCAAGCCTGGGCAATGGCGGGCGCCCCTCCCCCAGCCTCGCTGCCGCCTTGCAGCTTGATCTCAGACTGCTGTGCTAGCAATCAGCGAGACTCTATGGGCATAGGACCCTCCGAGCCAGGTGTGGGACACAATCTCCTGGTGTGCCGTTTTCCAGGCCCATTGGAAAAGCGCAGTATTAGGATGGGACTGACCCGATATTCCAGGTGCCGTCTGTTACCCCTTTCTTTGACTAGGAAAGGGAACTCCCTGACCCCTTGTGCTTCCCGAGTGAGGCAATGCCTCGCCCTGCTTTGGCTCGTGCACAGTGCGCTTCACCGACTGTCCTGCACCCACTGTTTGGCACTCCCTAGTGAGATGATACCGGTACCTCAAGCAGAAATGCAGAAATCACCTGTCTTCTCTGTCACTCGGGCTAGGAGCTGGAGACCGGAGCTCTTCCTATTCCGCCATCTTGGCTCCACCTCCTTAAGTTTTTTTTTAGAGAAATTGTTTTCATGATATTTCCTATCTGCTTTTGTCACTTTGCTTTTGTCTAAGTACATAATATTTATAATATTTATAAATTTATTATTTACATGTTAATACCAACATTTTTGATTTATTTTGTTTTATTTATAGGAGCTCTAATTCACTTTTCATAGCCACCTTTGTATAGGCAAAAGAACTGAGAATTTAAAAAAATTTCAAAGGTTAAGGAAAAACAAACTTTCTAGTTTATGGTAATTATTGTTTATACTTGTACTTTGTACGTTCTTGCCTGTTTTTTTCCATTTACTCTGATTGAACTTTTATCTTTTAAATCAAATAACATTGAATAACCACAGTATTGCAAGGCACTTTGGGATGGAACAGTTGAGTCTATTTTTATTTAGCTGTTAACCTCAGCAGATTTATAATCTAGTAGAATGCAAAAATCCCCTTTTTGTGTGTCTTCAGTACAAGTGGGAAGCACTTAGTAGGCACTTAATTATTTTATGTTGTGTGCATGAATGAAGGCTTCTGCCTTTAGAGGGCTTATCTGGTTTGGGATGAGATAAATTATGAACATTTTGAAAATTAAAAGAGAACAAGACAATAATTATGTCACAGTCCTAATTAAATGAGATTAATTATAGAAGGTGTTTGGTAGAGTACGTGATACATATTAAGTATGCCAAAGTCCTTATTTTCTTGCCTTTTTGCTGAACATTAATATAAGTCTCACAAAGTGTTAAAAATATGTACATACAGAGGTTTTTTTGTTTTGTTTTTAAATAGAAAATAAATGCTCTTGGAATTCGGGGAAGGGATTACTGTGGTGTGTGTAGGCTCAGACTTGGACATTGGTAGAATCTGAAAATGAAAGGGCATTTGGAGAGGTAGGAGAGAGAAGAGCATAAGCCAAGGCATGGAGCTGGGAAAGTTCAGGTAGTATCTGAAGACTAATTGTCTACTTATTTTTTTAAAAATATAAAATCGTGAGTTTCGTTCCCTCCTTTGCCCACCATCCTCCCCTCTGTTGCCCAGGCTAGAGTGCAGTGGCATAGTCTCAGTTCACTGCAACCTCTGCCTCCCAAGTTCAAGTGATTCTTGTGCCTCAGCCTCCCGAGTAGCTGGGGCTACAGTTTTGAGCCACCACACCTGGCTAATTTTTGTATTTTTAGTACAGACGGGTTTCACCATGTTGCCCATGGCTGAACTCAAACTCCTGAGTTCAAGCGATCCATCCATCTAGGCTTCTCAAAGTGCTGGGGTTACAGGCATGAGCCACCGCGCCCAGCCTAATTGTCTACTTTGACTGGAGCCTAGGATGTGTGAGTAGGAATGTGGAAGACAAAGCTAGATAGAGGGGATGGGAACAGATTGTCGATAGCCTTGTTCCGTTGGGAAGAGTTTGGGCTTTATGTAGTTCCTTAAAATTTATGGATTCATAATTTATACATAAAGACTGAATGTTTTAAATATGAGAAGTGTTGCCTATTGAAGAATACTCCTTTAGAGATTATATACCTATCAACAGATAATCATGTTGGTTTAAAACATGTTAAAAACTCTTTTGGAGCTAACCATAAACAAAATCACACATTATAGAAGACTTATCATTTGCAAATAATACTTTCTGAGAGCTCTGTAAATCCTCAGATTTTAAGATTAAGACATCTTTTTGTGGAATTCTTTATCTGAGTTATATTTCCATTGAGAGTAATATGTTATGTTTCTTACATGTATGCATATTCTACAAGTTAATATCCTTTTCAACTTTAATGAAGGTTTTATTTCACTTGAATCCTTTTTGCTCAGGTTAGAGCATTTGCTGAATTAGTTCAGTGATTTTTGGAGGGGGAGGTATAGAACATTTCTGTTCTTTTTCTGGTTAAGAGCTGCCATTTTCTTAGTCCTTACATTTTTCTTTCTTTGTGGGAGCAGGGAGCATTTTACATCAATAGATTTAGGTTTTTTTTTCTTTTTTCTTTTGAGAAGGAGTCTCCCTCTGTCACCCAGGCTGGAGTGCAGTGGTGTGATCTCTTCTCACTGCGAGCTCTGCCTCCCAGGTTCACGCCATTCTTCTGCCTCACCCTCCCGAGTAGCTGGGAATACAGGCGCCTGCCACCACACCCAGCTAATTTTTTTTGTATTTTTAGTAAAGACAGGGTTTCGCTGTGTTAGCCATGATGGTCTTGATCTCCTGACCTCGTGATCTGCCCACCTCGGCCTCCCAAAGTGCAGGGATTACAAGGTTGAGCCACTGTGCCCAGCCCAGTTTTTTTTCTTAAACTGTTTAGAGTCATTGCCTTTTAACTTTAATACAAATTCTTGGCTGGGCATGGTGGCACACACCTGTGGGCCCAGCTCCTTGAGAGGCTGAAGCAGGAGAATCGCCTGAGCCCAGGAGGTCAAGACTACAGTGAGCTGTGATTGTGTCATTGCACTCCAACCATCTCAAAAACACTTCCAAAAACAAATGCTTGGTGTTAGGCTAGACTCATGCATTTAGCCCCTAGATTGGGCCTCTAGCTTCTCCATTTTCTTAACAAAGTATCTTCTGGGTAGCTCTCAAAACAGTGGTAACCATGAATGTTAAATCTACGAATGTCATATTGTCTCATACCGTAAATCTGCAGAATTCCTCCCTTGATTGATATCTTATTCTCTCTTTTCTTCTACATATGTGTATATATACATATACAGTTATCTTTCAATGTCTGTAGGGGATTGGTTCCAGGAACTCCCCCATCCAATACAAAAAACTGGATGTTCAAGTTCCAATTTTCTTATATAAGGTGGCATAGTATTTGCATATAAACTATGCACACCCTCCCATATACTTTAAATCATCTCTAGGTTATTTATAATACTTAATGTAAATGCTATGAAAATAGTTGTTATATTATATTTTTAAAATTTTGTATTTATTGTTTATTGAATGTTTTTGATAGATGGTTGATTGAATCTGCAGATGTAGAACTCATGGATATGAAGGGCTAACTGCATATATATGTGTGTGTGTGTGTGTGTGTGTGTGTGTGTGTGTGTGTGTGTGTAAGTTAAAAAAAACGGAATTTCTAGCCCTTTGAGCAAACATAAGGAACATTTATAAAGAGTTGAAAGATAGGAAGATGTGCTGAGGGAATTTAACTGACTGATTCGAGTTCTGAGGGAGCCTTTGGGATCTCAAGAAATCTACTGACATACATTTATTTATAAGCTGCCATAAGGTGATAATGTGGGTGTAATTAATTTAGTGCTTTAAGTGAGAATTTGAGCAGTTGAGGGTTTTCTGTATACGAAAATCTATGTTTGTAATCTTGCATTTAGGGATGGAGAGATTGCTTTTGAAAGAATATACCAGTATCTCCTATAGCATTTCAGAAGTAAAATGTTATCTAGGTGGATCACTTGAGCCCAGGAGTTCAAGGCTGTAGTGAACTATGATCATGCCACTGCACTCCTAACCTGGCAGCAAAGAGAGACCCTCATCTCTAAAAAACATAAAATGAAATTTATCTTTATTTTCAATATAATTCATAAGCTTGCATCTTTCCTTTTTTGAAATGTAACAATAGATAAATAAATAAAATGGTACAGTAATTTTATTAGGAAAATTTCAGGAGACTCACTAGTTTGTTAAAATGTAAAACTAGGCCGGGTGCGGTGGCTCATGCCTGTAATCCCAGCACTTTGGGAGGCCGAGGCAGGCAGATCACCCGAGGTCAGGAGTTTGAGACCAGCCTGGCCAACATGGTGAAACCCCGTCTCTACTAAAATACAAAAATTAGCCAGATGCAGTGGCGGGTGCCTCTAATCCCAGCTACTCTGGAGGCTGACATAGGAGAATTGCTTGAACCTGGGAGGCGGAGGTTGCAGTGAGCCGAGATTGCACCACTGTACTCCAGCCTGGGCAACAGAGCAAGAGTGTCTCAAAAAAAAGTAAAACTAGCTGTAGAATAAATACCAGATTAGAATACAGTTTTTAGGCTTGGTGCAGTGGCTTATGCATGTAGTTCTAGCACTTTGGGAGGTCAAGGTGAGAGGATTGCTTGAGGCTAGGAGTTCCAGACCAGCCTGGCAACATACTAAGACCCTGTCTCTACCAAAAAGATTAAAATTAGCTGCATGTGATGGTGTGCGCCTATAGTCCCAGCAACTTGGGAGGCTGAGGTGGGAGAATTGCTTGAGTTCAGGATTTCGAGGCTGCAGTGAGCTATGATTGCACTCCAGCATGGGCAACAGAGTGAGACCCTGTCTCAAATAAATAAACAAATAAATGAATAAGCAAGCAAGCAATTTTTAAGTTGAACATCAGTTCTCTACTTGACTCCAGAGTTAAATAGGCATCCAGTTGCTTTTTGTGTTTATTTTTATATTCACTGCTTTTGCCTGCAACCGTGTTTCTGGTTCTAAGTAAATATAACGTACGCTACTGGTACACATACATCTTAGGCAACATGTGTTTCATTCACTGGCTTGTTAGCTCTGCTTTGTTTTGTCACTACTTTAGTCCCAGTACCAATAACTATGCCAGGCACAAAGTAGGAGTTTAGTTAATATTGTTAAATGAACAAATACAAATATTTGATTTTATCACTTGAATCCTCATTAGTACTGCACTATCTTTTCTTAGCTGTTTTTGTGAACATATGTGTGCTGGTCTTGTACCCTAAGTAGATTGGAAGTACATTGTGGGTAGAAACTTGGTTTTATTTGTTTTTCCTATATTCTCCTTTACAGCAGTTTAGACCTGATGGGAAGTAGGTATTTCCCAAACGTGTGATTGAACTGAAATACATTGGTAGATTTCATTTTATCAGGAGACTGCCAAAAGTATAGTCACAAATAAGGAATTTGGAAGAGAATCAAAAAGCTAGTATGTACTCGTTTGTCAGCTTGAAGGCCTGTATAAGACTCCACACTTCTGTGGAGTAAAAAGGGTAGGGTTCTGGGGCTGGACACGGTAGGTCACACCTGTAATCCCAACACTTTGGGGAAAAAAAGAGGGTTCTGGGACTATTTGCCTCTTCTTCTTCTTTTTTTTCTTTGAGACAGTTTTGCTCAGCCATTCAGGCTGGAGTGCAGTGGCATGATTTCGACTCACCACAACCTCTACCGCTCAGGTTCAAGCAGTTCTCCTGCCTCAGCCTCCTGAGTAGCTGGGATTACAGGTGCTTGCCACCACACCTGGCTAATTTTTTTATATTTTTTATAGAGATGGGGGTTTTACCATGTTGGCCAGACTGGTTAAGAACTCCTGACCTCAAGTGATCCGCCCGTCTCGGCCTCCCAAAATGCCAGGATTACAGGTGTGAGCCACTGCGCCCGGCCTCTGGGACTGTTCTTTTCCTTGCTCCTTAACAGACTATTTCCTGCTTTTTGTTTTGTTTTGCTTTGTTTTTTGTTTTTGGCCTTCTAACTATGTTAAAAATGGTGTAAGTCAGTGGTTCTCCAAGGCTCGTCCCAGATCAGCAGCATTATCACCTGGGTACTTACTAGAAATGTAAATTCTTGGGCCCCACTCCAGACCTACTGAATGAGCAACTCTGAGGGTAGAACCTAAAAAATTGTGTTTTAATAAGTCATCTGGGTGATTCTGATGGTAAAGTTTGATGTCACCAAATGATAATGACAATTTTTTTTTTTTTGAGATGGAGTCTCGCTCTGTCACCCAGTCTGGAGTGCAGTGGCATGATCTCGGCTCACTGCAACTTCCACCTCCCAGGTTCAAGCAATTCTCCTATCTCAGCCTTCTGAGTAGCTGGGACTACAGGCACACGCCACCATGCCTGGCTAATTTTTGTATTTTTAGTAGAGATGTGGTTTCATCATACTGGTCAGGCTAGTCTCGAACTCCTGACCTCAGGTGATCCACCTGCCTCAGTCTCCCAAAGTGCTGGGATTACAGGCATGAACCACCATGCCTAGCCTGATAAAGACACTGTCTTTAAGAGAGAGGGCTAGAGGCAGTGATTATGTGCCAGAGAAAACTAGCAGCCTAGATTTAAGAGGATAATATAATCCAAAGCTTTTCAGAGGGAATAGATATAGTTTATAGAAGGCATTAAGACATAAAGCAGATTATTGAAACTTCATTGTACACTGTAACCATGTAATTGACTTTTACTTATATATTTCCTCTTTCACTTTGAAGTTTGTGTTCAAATCAAAAGATGAGAACCTTAATCAAGCTTTATAATATTTTATTTTAGATTTTTGTAAAAGTGAATGCTTTTTATATTCCATAGCAAGTAACTGAAAAGCTACTGAAAAGTGTCCAACACAAGAATTGTGTGTATTTTTCATTTTGAATATACTTCTCAGTGATTTCAATTTTGAATCCTAGCTCTTCTAATTTTAGAATACCAGGTAGCTTAAAATGGCTTCAATAAGGCTGGGTGTGCTGGCTCGCACCTGTAATCCCAGCACTTAGGGAGACCGAGGTGGGTGGATCACAAGGTCAGGAGTTTGAGAACAGCCCGACCAACATGGTAAAACCCTGTCTCTACTAAAAATACAAAAATTAGCTGGGCGTGGTGGTGCACACCTGTAATCCCAGCTACTCAGGAGGCTGAGGTAGGAGAATTACTTCGTCCCCGGGAGGCTGAAGTTGCAGTGAGCCGAAATCGCACCACTGCACTCCAGCCTGGGCGACAGAGCGAGACTCCATCTCAGAAAAAAAAAAGGTGTGGGGGGGGCTTTAATAAATTAAGTGGTACATTTTAAATATTTTAATTGTTTATTAGATATTACATATGCAGATAAGCCTGTTTAAATATAGAAGATTTATTTTCCTATTTACATATATCCTTTTGACAAATTAGAATTGAAAATAATATAAAAATAAATTTTCAGCCGGGCGCGGTGGCTCACGCCTGTAATCCCAGCACTTTGGGAGGCCAGGGTGGGCAGATCACGAAGTCAGGAGATCGAGACCACGGTGAAACCCCATCTCTAATAAAAATACAAAAAATTAGGGGGGCGTGGTGGCAGGCACCTGTAGTCCCAGCTACTCAGGTGGCTGAGGCAAGAGAATGGCATGAACCTGGGAAGCTGAGCTTGCAGTGAGCTGAGATGGTGCCACTGCACTCCAGCCTGGGCAACAGAGTGAGACTCCGTTTCAAAAAAAATAAATAAATAAAATAAAATAAAAAATTAAATAAAAAAATAAAATTTCTTTCTGTCATGCAGACTTAGTAAAATATCTTCCTTCTATTATTTTTTATCTTTTTTGTTTATAATGGTTAGGAAGTGAATATCTAATTTTCTATACTGTGAAAAATATGTATAAAGTATCATGGAAGTTCAACATTCATTTTCCTTGAAGATAATTCCAAAGTTTTCTTCTCCAGAAATATATCCTGTTATCATTAGGTTTAGTTGTACTGGTAAATGGCAGTTGATGATTTGTAATTTTTTAAACATATTTTATTCATAACACTTTTTTTTTTTTGAGACGGAGTCTCTGTTGCCGAGGCTGGAGTGTAGTGGTATGGTCTCGGCTCACTGCAACCTCCACCTCCTGGGTTCAAGCAATTCTCTGCCTCAACCTCCCAAGTAGCTGGGATTACAGGCACCTGCCACCATGCCTGGCTAATTTTTTTTTTTGTATTTTTAGTAGAGATGGGGTTTCACCATCTTGGCCAGGCTGGTCTTGAACTCCTGACCTCGTGATCCACCCACCTCGGCCTCCCAAAGTGCTAGGATTACAGGCATGAGCCACTGCGCCCTGCCTTTTTTTTTTTTTTAAGATGGAGTCTCACCATGTTGCCCAGGCTGGAGTGCAGTGATGCGATCTCTGCACACTGCAACCTCTGCCTCCCGGGTTTGAGTGATTCTTCTGTCTCAGCCTTCCGAGTAGCTGGGAATACAGTGCCTGGCTAATTTTTGTATGTTTACTGGAGACAGGGTTTCACCATGTTGGCCAGTCTGGTCTTGAACTCCTGACCTCAAGTGATCCCCCCCGCCTCAGCCTCCCAAAGTTCCGGGATTACAGGTGTGAGCCACTGTGTCCGACCTATTTTCCTCTTTTTCTTTTTACCTTTTTTCCTTCCCTTTTTTTCTTCCTTTCACTGTTTTCATCTTTTATGTCTCTCACCCTCGCCCTTCCTCAGTTCAATTCAAAGAGCAATATACTGCCATATCTGGAGAATTTTTAGTGGGAATTTAATCTTTATTTTAAAAGAGTAAGAATTTATACCAATTATTATGTTTTCGACTGAGGTCGTTTTACAGAAGGAATTCTTTTTTTTATGTAGGAATGTGTTTTAAGACTTTTTGTTTCTAACGTCTAAGTTTTGTAGAGAAAAAAAGGTAAAAGATTGACTATTCTCATAGTCTTTTACTTTTTTCTCAAAGGTCTTAGTTCAGGTCCTAATTTTCTTTCAATTATACTCATTTATTTAACCAGTCTCCTTTAGGTGGTCATTTGGGTTGTATACATATTCTTGTCTGTGTTTCATCAGTCATGTATTATATAATTTCACGTATGTGCAAATATATATTTGAAGGATAACGTTCTAAAATTGCTGAGTTAAAGGGTATATGCATTTACAAACTTGACAGATACTACCAGTTGTCCTCTATAAAGTGAAACTGGTTTATATCACCACAGCTAACATATAAATGTCCGTTTTCTACCATATTATAAAATTACTGAACTTTATCCATCTGATGGAAAAGGAGAAATCTGATTGTACTTCATTTTTTATATTTTTAATTTTTTTATGAGATGTCTTGGTATGTTTGCCAGGATGGTCTCAAACTCCAGCCTCAAGCAATCCTCTCACCTCAGTCTCCCAAAGTTCTGGGATTACAGGCATTAGCTACCATGCCTGGCCCTGATTACCACCCCGCCACCCCCCCCTTTTTTTTCTTTGAGACAGGGTCTTACTCTGTCACCCATGTTAGAGTGTGGTGGTGTGATCACTGCTCACTGCAGCCTTGGCCTCCTGGGCTGAGGTGATTCTCCTGCCTCAGCCTCCCAAGTAGCTGGGACCACAGACACATGCCACCATGCCTGGCTGATTTTTTAAATTATTTGTAGGGACGTGGTCTCGCTATGTTGCACAGGTTAGGCTCAAACTCCTGAGCTCAAGTTATCCTCCCGCCTCAGCCTCCCAAAGTACTGTGATTACAGGCCTGAGCCACTGTGCCCAGCCTCTGATTATACTTTTAATTGTAATTTCTCTTATGCTTGAAGTTGAACATATACAGTAAAGACTTTACGGTATTGTAGGCTGAAGTTTCAGAATCATCCAGGACCAATGATGTTAGCAGAAATGCAAAACTAGCCAAGGAGTATCGAGAGGACAAAATTGATAATTGATATTGTTATTACCTTCAAAGTTTGATTGCATTGATTAGCTTATTATTTTTATTAAAGTCATTTTAAAGAGCATATAAAGTTCTATGCCAAAGCATGTTTGGCCTGACAAGTTAGGCTGTCACTTCCTTTTGACGAGACTTTCATTTTTATCAGCTTTAAATGCATGTGTCATTACTATTCTGGTTAGGTAACATAATATCCCACTGCAGAATATATAATTTCAAAAGAGTCTTGTGGATATTTGATGCCTTTTCCTCTGAAAACAATTGAATTGTTTTCAGACCACTTTTATTTCAGTAAGATAAATGTAATCCTTCCTTTAATTGTAATGTAAAATTTAAGAGCACATTGAAATGAAAACAAAAGCTTAACACTACCTACATTTTGAAAGTTATAAGAGACTAGGTAAGTTGGATTTTATGTTTCTTGTGGTACCGAATAGAAACAAAGGTAAGTTTGAATGAGAATTAAGTTTAATGACTCACTTGCTAAACCTGAGTTGCACAATCCTCACAGTTCCTTAGGGATGTGGCAAGGTCATCCTTAAATGTAAAGTTCTTGCTCACTTAATGGAAAGCACTGTAGATACATAAATAACATTGTTACCTGTCTTAATGGGTCAGTATAATAGACGGGGGTGGTGGTACATGTGAGAATAGTGAAATTTATAGCTAGTTTTGAGGCCCTTGTGACTTTTAAGAGGTATTATGAGTCACTTTAACAAGTTTGTGTTTGTGACATAGTTTCAACTTCTTATGTGAAAGATAGTATTTCAATTGTAAATGTTCTTTTAATATTCTGGATAGCTACTCTTTCCTAGCCCTTCTGTTTTACTGACTTTAAAAGTTGTTTACAGCTTGTTTCATGTTCAAATGTAGGGTTTTAGTAATTCCTTGGGGTGGGGGGCAGGAATGGGCAGAAGGCCATTGTCTCTAATTTTCCTTTTCCTGACTTTCTTTTTTCTTTCTTTTTTCTATGGATTACATGTCAAGGTGGGTGAGAAAAATGGTGGGGATTGAGAAAAGGGAGCAGTTTATTGTTTGTAGGGGAGGCCCAAAATAAAGTCACTTAAGGAATCTGTCATAAAATTTAAATATATGATGAAGCTTGTTCAAGGGGATTATAAGAACTCATTTTACTTTAACCCTTCCTGCTTTATAAAAAGATCTTGTTGATGGCAAAAAGACAGACACTTTAGCAAACTGTACTGTACACCTTGCATTTGTTTGCATTAATATTAGTTGTTTTATTTTATTTTTTGATATGGAGTCTCACTTTGTTACCCAGGATGGAGTACAGTGGCGCAGTCTCGGCTCACTGCAACCCCTGCCTCCTGGGTTCAAGCAATTTTCCTGCCTCAGCCTCCCGAGTAGCTGGGATTACAGGTGCCATCAGGCCCGGCTAATTTTTGTATTTTTAGTAGACACAGCATTTCACCATGTTGGCCAGGCTGGTCTTGAACTCTTGACCTCAAGTGATCCACCCGCCTCAGCCTCCCAAAGTGCTGGGATTATAGGTGTGAGCCACCGCACCAGGCAGTATTAGTTGTTTTATATTGTAGACTCTTAAATGATGTGGACTATGTGTTGTAAAATCCCTACCCTGAAGTAAAATGCATTTAGATGTCCCCCTCGCCCTTTTTAACTTAAATCCTTTTTCCTCCTTGCATTCAGTGCATTTTTATATTTGTACATACTTTGTGAGAAATGTGTAAAGGAAATATTTTTGCATCTAATTGTTCTAACTTCCAAAGGTTCTTTACTGAGTTAAAGAAGCTTTTTTTATTTTTTGGTCTAAACTGAATTTTGTCTGTTTTTCCCCTACTGAGGCCCAGATTGCCTTTCTACAGGGAGAAAGGAAGGGCCAAGAAAATTTGAAGAAGGATCTTGTGAGGAGGATCAAAATGTTGGAGTATGCTCTTAAACAGGAAAGGTAATTCAGTAAAACGAAAAGTTTTTTTTTTGTTTGTTTGTTTTGAGACGGAGTTTCGTTCTTGTTGCCCAGGCTGGGGCGCAATGGTCCGATCTTGGCTCACCGCAACCTCCACCTCCTGGTTTCAAGCAATTCTCCCGCCTCAGCCTCCCCAGTAGCTGGGATTATAGGCATGCACCACCACACCCAGCTAATTTTGTATTTTTAGTAGAGATGGGGTTTCTCCATGTTGGTCAGGCTGGTCTCGAACTCCTGACCTCAGGTGATCTGCCCACCTCGGCCTCCTAAAGTGCTGGGATTACAGGTGTGAGCCACTGGGCCTGGCCAAAATGGTGGTCTCTTAAATGTTGGAATAATTTTTTTCATCATTCCTAAAATAAATTGAAATGTCAATACTGCTTGAGTTCAGGTGTGTCTGTAGTAAACATTTGTATGAATGGTTGTAATATGTTAATTTTATTATGAATAGTTTAATAATGATCAAAAAACTGATTTATATGATTTCTTAAAAATTAGCAACATTTTTTTCCTACTCTGCCTGTTTTGAAGAAGCAGATATGCTCCCTGAACTGTTAATACCCATTCATTTTAGAGTTGAAATAGTTTTTAATTTTTAAAGGAAGTTTCTATAATGTTTACTCCTTTTCCTGTCTTTTAATATTATTCAATTTGATGTATTTTCTTTAGAAAAAAATTGTTCTAGCAGACTATGTTGATTCTATATAGACTTTTTTTTTTTTTTGAAACAGAGTCTCGCTCTGTCACCCATGCTGGAGTGCGGTGGTGCAATCTCGGCTCACTGCAAGCTCCACCTCCCGGGTTCACACCATTCTCCTGCCTCAGCCTCCCAAGTAGCTGGGACTATAGGCGCCCGCCACCATGCCTGGCTAATGTTTTGTATTTTTAGTAGAGATGGGGTTTCACCATGTTAGCCAGGATGGTCTCGATCTCCTGACCTCGTGATCCCCCAATCTCGGCCTCCCAAAGTGCTGGGATTACAGGCGTGAGCCACCGCGCCCAGCCTATAGACCTTTTTTGTGTATTTTGTTCCTTTGCTGTCTGCTGTTACAATCTCTCCAGAAGCTTATCTTACCTTTCTATTTTGCTAGTGTCTAAGATACTCCAGTAACTAAATTTGGGTCATAAGTAAAGGAAAATGGGTCGTGAGTGAGATTTTTGGAAGTTATATGAGTTATTTATTTGCTTTAATGAATGGACCTTGGATATTTTGTCGACAATCTGAGTTCATTTGTTTTAGATAACTGAGTACTTATAGGTGATATTGGAATTATCTATTTTGCTACTTTCTTGCTTTGTTTTTAATGATGCTTGTTTTGTTTTTCTCTTTTTGAAGTTGGTGAATGGGATATTTGCAATAAAATAGCATTTAGATGCAATTAGATAGATGATATTTATGAATAATGAGAAACAGATAAAATTTTATTAGAACTTATGTTCATCATCATGTAGAATCTTTAAATGGCATAAGAGATTGAAAATAGGTTGACCTCTTAGTGAAAAATACGTGTTTCTTTTCATACTTTGGGAAAGTTGTTGAAAAGCTGTATTAGGGACATAGAAAGAAAAAACAGTTTTAGGCTGGGCGTGGTGGCTCACGCCTGTAATCCCAGCACTTTGGGAGGCTGAGGCAGGCAGATCACAAGGTCAGGAGGAGATCAAGACCATCCTGGCTAACACGGTGAAACCCTGTCTCTACTAAAAATATAAAAAAATTAGCCAGGCATGGTGGCAGGCGCCTGTAGTCCCAGCTAGTTGGGAGTCTAAGGCAGGAGAATGGCGTGAACCCGGGAGGTGGAGCTTGCAGTGAGCCGAGATTGCACCACTGCACTCCAGCCTGGGTGACAGAGCAAGACTCTGTCTCAAAAAAAAATTAAAAAAAATAAACATAAAAAACATTTTTAAAAATACATAATTTGGGAGTAGTGAGAATTTTTTTTTTTGAGGTGGAGTCCTGCTTTGTTGCCTAGGCTGGAGTGCAGTGGTGTGATCTCGGCTCACTGCAACCTCCGCCTCCCGGGCTCAAGCAATTCTCCTGTCTCCTCTCTCAGCCTCCTGAGTTGCTGGGACTACAGGCGCATGCCACCATGCCCAGCTAATTTTTTTGCATTTTTAGTAGAGACAGGGTTTCACCATATTGGTCAGACTGGTCTTGAACTACTGACCTCAGGTAATCCACCGCCTCAGCCTCCCAAAGTGCTGGGATTACAGGCATGAGCCAATGTACCTGGCCGAGTATTTGAGATTTTTTTTTTTTTTTTTTTGAGACGGAGTTTTACTCTGTTGCCAGGCTGGAGTGCAGTGGCACAATCTTGGCTCACTGCAACTTCCACCTCCTGGGTTCAAGCAGTTCTCCTGCCTCAGCCTCCCGAGTAGCTGGGATTACAGGCGCTCGCCACCATGCCCAGCTAATTTTTGTATTTTCAGTAGAGACGGGGTTTCACCATGTTGGCTGGGATGGTTCCGATCTCTTGACTTCGTGATCCGCCTGCCTCAGCCTCCCAAAGTGCTGGGTGGCGTGAGCCACCGTGCGCGGCCTGGAGTGGTTATGTTCATCTGGAAGAGGAAAGTAGAAAGGAGTGCAGAGTAAGAGGAGGTGAGGCTTGAATAGCATCAAATAAGAAGGTGCTTGTCAGACAGACAAGGTGCAGGAAGTAGAGAGAACATGTTTGACATGGAACAAACTAGTTTGGTGTGTTCAGAAATTTGTAATTTTTGTGTGTGGAGAGGAGGATGTTGGTTGTGGTTCTCCTCTCAGTTGATGACCGATAATGGTAGAGGGGGCAAGAGTTAGATCACAGAGAGCCTAACCAAGGAGTTCAAACTTTTATCTTACATGTAACAGGGAATGTGGGAGGTTTAAATTTTTTTTTTGAGACAGGGTCTTGCTCTGTTGCGCAGGCTGTAGTGCAGTGGCACAGTCATGGTTCACTGTGGTGTCAACCTTCTTGGCACAAGTGATCCTCCCACTTCAGCCTCCCAAGTGGCTGGGAATACAGATATACTCCAGTCCACACTCTGTCGCCCAGGCTGGAGTGCAGTGGCGCAGTCTCGGCTCACTGCAAGCTCCACCTCCCGGGTTCACGCCATTCTCCTGCCTCAGCCTCTCCGAGTAGCTGGGACTACAGGCGCCCGCCACCACGCCCGGCTAATTTTTTTTTTTGTATTTTTAGTAGAGACAGGGTTTCACCGTGGTCTCGATCTCCTGACCTCATGATCCGCCCCCCTCGGCCTCCCAAAGTGCTGGGATTACAAGCGTGAGCCACCGCACCTGGCCCACGCAGATAAATTTTTAATTTTTTAGAGAGACAGGGTCTCGCCCTGTTGCCAGGCTTGGTCTGGAACTCCTGGGCTCAAGCAGGCCTCCTGCTGTAGCCTCTCAAAGTGCCGTGATTATAGGTGTGAGTCACCATGCCCAGCCCAAAAAGTTTTATCTAAAATGATCTCAAACTAATAGAGGAGTTGCAAGAATCTTGTATACCCTTTACTCAGATTCACCAATTGAAAATGTTTTGCTATATTTGCTTTATTGTGTTTGCTCTCTGTATAGGTATCATTTTTTCCCCTAAATCATTTGCTAGTTTGTCCCTGACTACCTCTGTGTATATTTCGTAAGAGCAAGGACATTTCCTTATGTGATTATAGTACATTACCAAATTAAAGAAATGTAACATTGATATTCTATTATCTGATATAGTCTATATTCAGATGTTCTAAAAATGATCTTTATAGCATTTTTTTTCCTGGTCCAGGATCCTATCTGGAAATATATACTGCATTTAGTTGTTAAGCACTTGAAAGTTTTAAGCAAGATAGAGTATGAAATACATTTTAGAAAGATCTCCTGACCTCAGTGTAGGGGTGGACTGGAAAGATCTGTAAACACAGGCAGGAAGATTCTAATAGTCTAAGATGAGAAATGATAACACAGTAGCTGCTGAAATAGAGACACATCAACTATAAAAAAATTTAAGTAGATTCTATGAAATCCGAAGCTTATATAAAAATTTGGAGATGGGACAGTGGGTGAATGAGAAAGATAATTTGAGAACGACTCCCAGGTTCCTGGCTTGAAGGACTATCTGAATTATGAGAGACTTTTAGAAGGTATCAAATGAATTAAAAAGAAGAATTAAAGAGCAGATATGTGAGGGGGACGCATGATGAGAGATATATGCTTGGGAATCATCAGTATTATTGTGAATGATGTGAAAGGAGTAGTTGATAGAACAAGTATTGTGGAAACAGAAGAGAGAACTAGAAGGAGTGACAGGAACTAGAAATATTTGAAGAGAAGGCAGAGGAAGAAGAGCCAACAAAGAAATAGAGAAGGACGGAGGAGAGAGTAGTATTTTGGAAGTGAGTTAAAGGAGGAAGTTCAATAACTGAAGATGCTAAGTAGACTCCAAGTAAGTTGTATACTGAAAATAGTCATTTGGAGTTGCCAGTTGGAAGCTTACTGGTACCCTTACTAAAGCAGCCTCAGTAAGGCAGCAGGAACATGAGCCAGATCACAGAGGATTGAGGGCTGAGAAGGATGAAGTGGGGAGAGATGGAGTTGCTTATTATTATTATTTTTTTTCTTTGACACAGAGTCTTGCTCTGTCACCAGCCTGGAGTGCAGTGGTGTGATCTCGGCTCACTGCAACCTCCACCTCCTGGGTTCAAGCCATTCTCCTGCCTCAGTCTCCTGAGTAGCTGGGACCTCAGGTGTGTGCCACCACACTGGGCTAATTTTTGTATTTTTAGTAGAGATGGGGTGTCACCATCTTGGCCAGGATGGTCTCGATCCCTTGACCTTGTGATCCGTCCGCCTTGGCCTCCCGAAGTGTTAGGATTACAGACGTCAGCCACCGCGCCTGGCAGAGTTACTTATTTTTTTAAGAAATTTAACTCTGAAGGACAGTAGAGATAAGAAACTGGCTGAATCTAGGGAAGATTTTTTTCTTCTCTTTCTTAACTAAATGGGATTGCTCCTGGAAAAGAGTTCCTGCTTTTGTGTCCTTTTTTTTTGAGATGGAGTTTGCTCTTGTTGCCCAGGCTGGAGTGCAATGGCACGATCTCGGCTCACTGCAACCTCCACCTCCCGAGTTAAAGCAATTCTCCTGCCTCAGCCTCCCCAGTAGCTGGGATTACAGGCATGCACCACCACACCCGGCTAATTTTGTATTTTTGGTAGAGACGGGGTTTCTCCATGTTGGTCAGACTGGTTTCGAACTCTCAACCTCAGGTGATCCACCCACCTCGGCCTCCCAAAGTGTTGGGATTACAGGCGTGAGCCACCGTGCCCAGCCTGGTTTTGTATCTTTTGAAGTATATGGAATGATTTGGGATTATTCTTGATGTTATGGCACTATTTGTATAATCTAAGAAATTTTTTAAAAGCATTTATTTGTGGCTTGAATTTTAAATTGAATTTTAAAAAAATTTATTGAGGAAAATTTGAAATATACTCATAGAGAAACTAATGTCTTTTATATACAGCCCTAAGTTTTAACAGTTAATGTTTTTGTCAGTCTTTTTCACCTTGATCTATTTTAATGCAATTCCAGATACCTTGTCATTTCACCTGTAAATGCCTAAGTAAATATCATGATTTTACATGATTTTCTTTGCATGATTTTTACAGATTTTCTAAGTAGTCCCACTTTAGGATCCAAAAGTAAAACTGAATTATTAATGTTACAGAAGAATTACTTACCTAGCAGTGGATTTATCAAAGCATTCCTTAATGTGTGATAAAATTTAATATAAATTTTCAAGATTACATAGTGTATAATCTGAGGTTGACTTAGGAACATCTATGCTGAGGAACCTCAAATACTATATAAATACAATTCTGAAAAATTTCTACCATTTTTAAAATTTCTCTCTATTCACTGCTACTTTTATCTACCCTACTGTAGTAACTTAAATGTCCTCCTTGCTTCTAGTATTTCCATATTTTAGTTCATCTTCCATATCCATAGAATTCATTTTCTAAAACACAAATATGATAATTCTATTATATCCCTCTTTAAAAATATCTAGCTAATTTCAGGTTCTTAGTAAAGTTCTTCACAACCAGGTCCTTTCTGTCCATTCTCTGTCTCCATTCCTTCCATACCTTCTGGGTGTAATTATTGTGTTTGCTGTTTTTTGACCCACTGTGTGTTTTTTTTTCTTCCACTTAAGATGTCCCTTCTGACAGAAATGCCCTCTCCATCAATCCATTTTCTGATTGGAAAACTCCCACTGGTATTTTGAGATTTAGCTAAAATCTCACGTGTTACCTTCTTTTTGGTAGCTTTCTTTGACACCAATTTTGACCGAATTAGATAATCCCTTATGTGCATTCTTGTAATACTTGCTAGTAGCCCTTATAGCTCTTAAACAGTATGCTGTAGTTATTTACATTCCTGTCTCTTACGCAAACCCTCACCTTCCACCCTTACCTAACTACAAGTTGTAGGTTGTCCCAGCAGCCAGCACAGTGCCTGTAAATCATAGAAATTCAGTAATAGTTCACTGAAATTAATCAAATTATTTTTAGCATCCACATTTAAGATACAATTGAGATGCTATTATACTCCTAGCATAATATGTATAATAATAGGCTTTGAAACAAAGCTAAAATTACTCTTTAGTGTATTATAGTTATTAAACAATTTTTATGCTATTTTTATCCAATAAAGGTCATTTATGGAGGGCCTACCTGTGTACCAAACATGGAGTTGATAGATATAAGGTCTGCTTTTTTATCTTACAGGCAGAATTAGAAAAAGAATAGCAAACAAGAAAGATTGGTTAACACAGTGAGCTGAGTGTTAAAACAGTGGAAAACGGTATGAATGAGAAGGTATTTTCACATATTGACTTAAAAAGGAATGCTATTAAGCATAAGGAGGGTTCTATGAGAAAAATATATTTTAGTGAATGTAACAATTCAGTAGGGAGACCTTGATTTAAGGGACCATAGCTTGTGATAAACACAGAAGTTCTTTACATATTTTGACGTTGTCTAATTTTTAAAATGTTCATCATGTGTCACAATTTTTGTTACATTTATTTTTGTAAAATATTTTCTGTTCCCTTTTTGTAGGTTCTGTTGTAGTTATTCCTGAGACCACTAGAATGCACTATAATGCAGTATTTTGTGTTTGAAATGTTTTTTAAATTATATTTTAGGTTTTAGGGTATATGTGCACAATGTGCAGGTTTGTTACATCTGTATCCATGTGCCGTATTGGTTTGCCGCACCCATTAACTCGTCATTTAGCATTAGGTATATCTCCTAATGCTGTCCCTCCCCCATCCCCCCAACCCATAACAGTCCCCAGAGTGTGATGTTCCCCTTCCTGTGTCCATGAGTTCTCATTGTTCAATTCCCACCTACGAGTGAGAACATGCGGTGTTTGGTTTTTTGTCCTTGCGATAGTTTACTGAGAATGATGTTTTCCAGTTTCATCCATGTCCCTACAAAGGACATGAATTCGTCATTTTTTATGGCTGCATAGTATTCCATGGTGTATATGTGCCACATTTTCTTAATCCAGTCTATCGTTGTTGGACACTTGGGTTGGTTCCAACTCTTTGCTATTGTGAATAGTGCCACAATAAACATACATGTGCATGTGTCTTTATAGCAGCATGATTTATAGTCTTTGGGTATATACCCAGTAATGGGATGGCTGGGTCCAATGGTATTGCTAGTTCTAGATCCCTGAGGAATCGCCACACTGACTTCCACAATGGTTGAACTAGTTTACAGTCCCACCAACAGTGTAAAAGTGTTCCTATTTCTCCACATCCTCTCCAGCACCTGTTGATTCCTGGCTTTTTAATGATGGCCATTCTAACTGGTGTGAGATGGTATCTCATTGTGGTTTTGATTTGCATTTCTCTGATGGCCAGTGATGATGAGCATTTTTTCATGTGTCTTTTGGCTGCATAAATGTCTTCTTTTGAGAAGTGTCTGTTCATGTCCTTTGCCCACTTTTTGATGGGGTTTTTTTCTTGTAAATTTGTTTGAGTTCATTGTAGATTCTGGATATTAGCCCTTTGTCAGATGAGTAGGTTGCAAAAATTTTCTCCCATTCTGTAGGTTGCCTGTTCACTCTGATGGTAGTTTCTTTTGCTGTGCAGAAGCTCTTTAGTTTAATTAGATCCCATTTGTCAATTTTGGCTTTTGTTGCCATTGCTTTTGGTGTTTTAGACATGAAGTCCTTGCCCATGCCTATGTCCTGAATGGTATTGCCTAGGTTTTCTTCTGGGGTTTTTATGGTTTTAGCTCTAACATGTAAGTATTTAATCTATCGTGAATTAATTTTTGTATAAGGTGAAAGGAAGGGATCCAGTAGCCAGTTTCCCCAGCACCATTTATTAAATAGGGAATCCTTTCCCCATTGCTTGTTTTTGTCAGGTTTGTCAAAGATCAGATAGTTGTAGATATACCGCATTATTTCTGAGGGCTCTGTTCTGTTCCATTGATCTATATCTCTGTTGTGGTACCAGTACCATGCTGTTTTGGTTACTGTAGCCTTGTAGTATAGTTTGAAGTCAGGTAGCGTGATGCCTCCAGCTTTGTTCTTTTGGCTTAGGATTGACTTGGCGATGCAGTCTCTTTTTTGGTGCCATATGAACTTTAAAGTAGTTTTTTCCAATTCTGTGAAGAAAGTCATTGGTAGCTTGATGGGGATGGCATTGAATCTATAAATTACCTTGGGCAGTATGGCCATGTTCATGATATTGATTCTTCCAACCCATGAGCATGGAATGTTCTTCCATTTGTTTGTATCCTCTTTTATTTCATTGAGCAGTGGTTTGTAGTTCTCCTTGAAGAGTTCCTTCACATCCCTTGTAAGTTGGATTCTTAGGTATTTTATTCTCTTTGAAGCAATTGTGAATAGGAGTTCACTCATGATTTGGCTCTCTCTTTGTCTGTGATTGGTGTACAAGAATGCTTGTGATTTTTGTACATTGATTTTGTATCCTGAGACTTTGCTGAAGTTGCTAATCAGCTTAAGGAGATTTTGGGCTGAGACAATGGGGTTTTCTAGATATACAATCATGTCATCTGCAAACAGGGACAATTTGACTTCCTCTTTTCCTAATTGAATACCCTTTATTTCCTTCTCCTGCCTGATTGCCCTGGCCAGAACTTCCAGCACTGTGTTGAATAGGAGTGGTGAGAGAGGGCATCCCTGTCTTGTGCCAGTTTTCAAAGGGAAGGCTTCCAGTTTTTGCTCATTCAGTATGATATTGGCTGTGGGTTTGTCATAGATAGCTCTTATTATTTTGAGATATGTCCCATCAATACCTAATTTATTGAGAGTTTTTAGCATGAAGGGTTGTTGAATTTTGTCAAAGGCCTTTTCTGCATCTATTGAGATAATCATGTGGTTTTTGTCTTTGGTTCTGTTTATATGCTGGATTACATTTATTGATTTGCGTATGTTAAACCAGCCTTGCATCCCTGGGATGAAGCCCACTTGATCATGGTGGATAAGCTTTTTGATGTGCTGCTGGATTTGGTTTGCCAGTATTTTATTGAGGATTTTTGCATCAATGTTCATCAAGGATATTGGTCTGAAATTCTCTTTTTTGGTTATGTCTCTGCCAGGCTTTGGTATCAGGATGATGCTGGCCTCATAAAATGTGTTAGGGAGGATTCCCTCTTTTTCTATTGATTGGAATAGTTTCAGAAGGAATGGTACCAGTTCCTCCTTGTACCTCTGGTAGAATTCGGCTGTGAATCCATCAGGTCCTGGACTCTTTTTGGTTGGTAAGCTATTGATTATTGCCACAATTTCAGAACCTGTTATTGGTCTATTCAGAGATTCAACTTCTTCCTGGTTTAGTCTTGGGAGGGTGTATTTGTCGAGGAATTTATCCATTTCTTCTCTATTTTCTAGTTTATTTGCATAGAAGTGTTTGTAGTATTCTCTGATGGTAGATTGTATTTCTGTGGGATCAGTGGTGATATCCCCTTTTTCATTTTTTATTGCATCTATTTGATTCTTCTCTCCCTTCTTATTACTCTTGCTGTGGTCTATCAATTTTGTTGATCTTTTCAAAAAACCAGCTCCTGGATTCATTAATTTTTTGAAGCGTTTTTTGTGTCTCTATTTCCTTCAGTTCTGCTCTGATTTTAGTTATTTCTTGCCTTCTGCTAGCTTTTGAATGTTTGCTCTTGCTTTTCTAGTTCTTTTAATTGTGAGGTTAGGGTGTCAATTTTGGATCCTTCCTGCTTTCTCTTCTGGGCATTTAGTGCTATAAATTTCCCTCTACACACTGCTTTGAATGTGTCCCAGAGATTCTGGTATGTTGTGTCTTTGTTCTCATTGGTTTCAAAGAACATCTTTATTTCTGCCTTCATTTTATTATGTAAACAGTAGTCATTCAGGAACAGGTTGTTGAGTTTCCATGTAGTTGAGCAGTTTTGAGTGAGTTTCTTAATCCTGAGTTCTAGTTTGATTGCACTGTGGTCTGAGAGACAGTTTGTTATAATTTCTGTTCTTTTACATTTGCTGAGGAGAGCTTTACTTCCAACTATGTGGTCAATTTTGGAATAGGTGTGGTATGGTGCTGAAAAAAATGTATATTCTGTTGATTTGGGGTGGAGAGTTCTGTAGATGTCTATTAGGTCCACTTTGTGCAGAGCTGAGTTCAATTCCTGGATATCCTTGTTAACTCTCTGTCTCATTGATCTGTCTAATGTTGACAGTGGAGTGTTAAAATCTCCCATTATTATTGTGTGGGAGTTTAAGTCCCTTTATAGGTCACTCAGGACTTGCTTTATGAATCTGGGTGCTCCTGTGTTGGGTGCATATATATTTAGGATAGTTAGCTCTTCTTGTTTAATTGATCCCTTTACCATTATGTAATGGCCTTCTTTGTCTCTTTTGATCTTTGTTGGTTTAAAGTCTATTTTATCAGAGACTAGGATTGCAACCCCTGTCTTTTTTTTTGTTTTCCATTTGCTTGATAGATCTTCCTCCATCCCTTTATTTTGAGTTATGTGTGTCTCTGCATGTGAGATGGGTTTCCTGAATACAGCACACTGATGGGTCCTGACTCCTTATCCAGTTTGCCAGTCTGTATCTTTTAATTAGAGCATTCATCCCATTTACATTTAAAGTTAATATTGTTATGTGTGAATTTGATCCTGTCATTATGATGTTAGTTGGTTATTTTGCTCATTAGTTGATGCAGTTTCTTCCTAGCCTTGACGGTCTTTACAATTTGGCATGTTTTTTGCAGTGGCTGGTACCGGTTGTTCCTTTCCATGTTTAGTGCTTCCTTCAGGAGCTCTTTTAGGGCAGGCCTGGTGGTGACAAAATCACTCAGCATTTGCTTGTCTGTAAAGTATTTTATTTCTCCGTCACTTATGAAACTTAATTTGGCTGGATATGAAATTCTGGCTTGAAAATTCTTTTCTTTAAGAATGTTGAATATCGGCCCCCACTCTCTTCTGGCTTGCAGAGTTTCTGCCGAGAGATCAGCTGTTAGTCTGATGGGCTTCCCTTTGTGGGTAACCTGACCTTTCTCTCTGGCTGCCCTTAACATTTTTTCCTTCATTTCAACTTTGGTGAATCTGACAATTATGTGTCTTGGAGTTGCTCTTCTCGAGAAGTATCTTTGTGGCGTTCTCTTTATTGCCTGAATCTGAATGTTGGCCTGCCTTGCTAGGTTGGGGAAGTTCTCCTGGATAATATCTTGCAGAGTGTTTTCCAACTTGGTTCCATTCTCCCCATCATTTTCAGGTACACCAATCAGATGTAGGTTTGGTCTTTTCACATAGTCCCAAATTTCTTGGAGGCTTTGTTCATTTCTTTTTATTCTTTTTTCTCCAAACTTCCCTTCTCGCTTCATTTCATTCATTTCATCTTCCATCACTGATACCCTTTCTTCCAGTTGGTTGCATCAGCTCCTGAGGCTTCTCCCATCTTCAGGTAGTTCTCGAAACTTGGCTTTCAGCTCCATCAGCTCCTTTAAGCCCTTCTCTCCATTGGTTATTCTAGTTATCCATTCGTCTAATTTTTTTTCAAAGTTTTTAACTTCTTTGCTATTGTTTGGAATTTCCTCCCATAGCTCGGAATAGTTTGATTGTCTGAAGCCTTCTTCTCTCAACTCGTCAAAGTCATTCTCCGTCCAGCCTTGTTCCACTGCTGTTGAGGAACTGTGTTCCTTTGGAGGAGGAGAGGTGCTCTGCTTTTTAGAGTTTCCAGTTTTTCTGTTCTGTTTTTTCCCTCTCTTTGTGGTTTTATCTACTCTTGGTCTTTGATGATGGTGATGTACAGATGGGTTTTTGGTGTGGATGTCCTTTCTGTTTGTTAGTTTTCCTTCCACCAGACAGGACCCTCAGCTGCAGGTCTGTTGGAGTTTGCTAGAGGTCCACTCCAGACCCTGTTTGGCTGAGTGTCAGCAGCGGTGGCTGCAGAACAGTGGATTTTCGTGAGACCACAAATTCAGCTGTCTGATAGTTCCTCTGGAAGTTTTGTCTCAGAGGAGTACCTGGCCGAGTGAGGTGTCAGTCTGTCCCTACTAGGGGGTGCCTCCCAGTTAGGGTGCTAGGGGGTCAGGGACCCACTTTAGGAGGCAGTCTGTCCGTTCTCAGATCTCCAGCTGCGTGCTGGGAGAACCACTACTCTCTTCAAAGCTGTCAGACAGTGACATTTAAGTCTGCAGAGGTTCCTGCTGAAATTTTTGTCTGTGCCCTGCCCCCAGAGGTGGAGCCTACAGAGGCAGGCAGGCCTCCTTGAGCTGTGGTGGGCTCCACCCAGTTCGAGCTTCCTGGCTGCTTTGTTTACCTAAGCAAGCCTGGGCAATGGCGGGCACCCCTCCCCCAGCCTCGCTGCCACCTTGCAGTTTGATCTCAGACTGCTGTGCTAGCAATCAGCGAGATTCCGTGGGCATGGGACCCTCCAAGCCAGGTGCGGGACACAGTCTCCTGGTGTGCTGTTTTCCAAGCCCGTTGGAAAAGTGCAGTATTAGGGTGGGACTGACCCGATTTTCCAGGTGCCGTCTGTTACCCCTTTCTTTGACTAGGAAAGGGAACTCCCTTGCCCTGCTTCGCCTCGCGCACAGTGCGCTGCACCAACTGTCCTGCACCCACTGTTTGGCACTCCCTAGTGAGATGAACCCAGTACCTCAAATGGAAATGCAGAAATCACCCGTCTTCTGTGCCGCTCACACTGGGAGCTGTAGACCAGAGCTGTTCCTATTCGGCCATCTTGGCTCCACCCCCCCGAATATATATCATTTTAATATATGTGCAGTTGGCCAGGTGCAGTAGCTCACGCCTGTAGTCCCAGCACTTTGGGAGGTCAAGGTGGATGGATCACTTGAAGTCAGGAGTTTGAGACCAGCCTCACCAACATGGTGAAACTCCATCTCTACTAAAAATACAAAATTAGCCGGGCGTGGTAGCACATACCTGTAATCCCAGCTACTTGGGAGGCTGAGGCAGGAGAATTGCTTGAACCCGGGAGGTGGAGTTTGCAGTGAGCCAAGATTGCGCCATTGCACTCCAGCCTGGGCAACAAGAGTGAAACTTCATCTCAAAAAAAAAAAATGTGCGATTGGTGTTTACATGCAATTTTGTTATGTTTTAAAACTTTTAAATAATTGGAGAACTTTTTGAATTCTCCAAATTTGCAAATATTGCCTAACATATAGTTCATTCATTCATTTATTCATTCATTTATTTGAGATGGAGTCTCACTCTGTCACCCAGGCTTGGAGTCCAGTGGCACAATCTTGGCTTACAGCAACTGCTGCCTCCTGGCCTCAAGTGATTCTCTTGCCTCAGCCTCCTGGGTAGCTGGGACTACAGGTGTGTGCCTCTATGCCTAATTTTTTTGTATTTTTGTAGAGATGGGGTTTTGCCATGTTGGCCAGGCTGCTCTCGAACTCCTGACTTCGAATGATCTCCCCACCTTGGCCTCCCAAAGTGCTGGGATTACAGGTGTGAGCCACCATGCCCGGTCAACTTTCTTCCATAAAATAATAATGTATTTGAGACAATAAAGAGTAAACAAAGATGGGTTGAGGTTCTGATATCAAGAGGTAGACTAGACTCACCAGCTCAGTGCCTGGTTCTTGAATACCACCTTTGAAACTCATATTCAGATGTGTGCTTCAGTAAAATGAAATTTACTACCTGCTTTTTTGGAGGTTGATTATAAGTTGTTTAAACCCAAGGTTTCCAAAGTGGATATATAGCAGCTATTACTTTTGACCACAGAAAGAGAATCTTAAAATGTCTTTGCATATGTATTTTTTAATCTAGATAGTTACAAGAAAATGAGATATTTTCTGATATTTAATAAGTGAATTTTTACTAATGCCCACACTTTGACCTTAAATATGACTTACACATCTTCCTTTTAAAATAGATGTGTTCTTAGAATGTTAATTTTTTTTAAACAAAAAATGGTTTCATAATGAGCTATCCAAGAGATATTTTCAAAAACTTCAAAGGACCCATAATCTACTCTTCCGAGTAAAGGTGTCATTTTATCAATGAATGAGGAAGTAACTGTTGAGTAAAACCAGCTTATCTATGGCCTTCCCTTGTTGTCTCCCTTATTGGCGTCATGATAGGTGAACAGAAGGTAGTTCAGTTTCTCCAGATTACCATAGAAGACAGCTCTGTGGATCCTCCTCAGATGAGATGATTTAATGTGGTATTGGGGAAATGAGAAGCCTTTCAAGCACAAGTGCTCCCTGAGGGTGGGCCACCATTCTGGCTCGTAGTCTTCCATAATCATCAGCTGCAAATTGTAGCCTGGGAATGCTCCAGCCTTATTTCAGCTCGCCTTCAGGGATCGCCGCCTCTGAAACAAGCCATGCAGTCTGTCTACGGACCTTCGCACAGACTCAGCGCCTCCCGCCTCTCAGCAGAAACGCCCAACAGAACCATTAGGACCAGTGAGCACGCGTACCTTAGCCGGCCCCGCCTGGCAGGCCTGAGGTGGAGAAACTGCCCTAGCAGCTCTCTCATGGCGCCCAGTGCAGGCGGCCGTTGCTGCTCAGGTGCTGCGGGCTGGCGGGGCTCCCTGGAGCGCGACACACACCCTGTCCCAGGGCCTGTTTGACTGTCGCCCACACGCTCTTCTCTTCCACCGGCTCCCGATGCTCAGAGCCCCCCCGCGTGGGGCCCTCTGCAGCCCAGGGATGGGGCTGAGTGGTGCTTCTCCACCTGGTGCCGCCGCTGGGCCCACAGCCCGACTTTGCCACTGCGTCACCCCCAGGGACCGCGCTGATGGGCGTGAGGCAGGAGGACCGGATCTGGGGTTGCCACCGCTGCAGCCAGCGCACCACTTGCAGTGGCAGCTGCAGCTCGGGCTCTGGCGGGGGCTGGCGGGGTTCCCCTGGGATGGCCTCCTGGGCCCTGAGTGTGCCGCCCATCCGGCCAGAGGGTGCGCGCCTCCTGCACTCCGGGGCGGAAGCCCATGCCTGGCGCTCCTGCCGCAGACTGCCTGACTTGCCGGGGTCCGTGCAGCTGGAGGCGCCCACCTGGTCGGGGATACCCAATCCTTGGCAACCCCTGCTCCATGTGCTGGTGGCGGCTGCAGCTGCAGCGCCCATGGGCTGACGTGGCTTCCCGGAGCTGCGGCCAGTGACGCCCAAGGGCCCCACAGGCTGCGCTGCCCTTGCCAGCTGCTCCTGACCCATGCCCAGAGCGCAGAACCTGGCGGCTGGCACTCTGCAGCCACGGGGATGAAGCTGAGTGCTGGTTCTCGGCCTCGTGGCTCCGCTGGGGCCACAACCTGACTTCACTTCCCCGTCGCCCAAGTTGTGTGATGGGCACGTGTAAGGAGGGGCAATCGAGGTTCCCAAGGCTGCTGCCTGCATGCCACTCCGTGGCCACTAGGATAGGGCTAAGGAGCCACCAGAGGATGAGCATGTCGTGGCCATCGAGATGGGGCTGAGAATCTATCTATATCCTTATGCACCTGCCCAGCCAACTTCCCGACAGCCACTACTGCAGCGTCCTGTCAGGGAGTCCTTGCTGTTGGGGCGGGGATGGGGAGGGCATGGAGAATCAGGGATGGTCTGGCCATTGCTGCTGGTGCCTGATGTGCAGGTGGCAGCTGCACCTAGGGCACGGGCTGGTAGGTCTTCTTTTGCATGGTTTCCAGGTGGCCCATTGCACCGTGACCAAGCCAGAGGGTCCACTCCATCTTAGCCCACACTAGGAGTACAGGGGCTACAGGCATGGGTACTGCGTGGCCAACCAGAAGGGGCTCAGCAGCCAGTTCAGCTTTCCTGCCTTTGCAGGGCCTGGTTGACAGTGGTGGTAGTGTCTGGCACCAGAGTCAGTGGTTAGGGTCCTGGTTGGGGAAAGGGGTGGGCAGATGGGGGTTGCCTGGCCACTGCAACCCAAGGGAGACATGCAGGTGGCAGCCACACTATAGGTGCAAGAGTGGGCTAGCAGAGCTCCCTTGGGATGGTCTCCAGGTCGCTGAGTGTACTGTCAACCTGGCTTAAAAATGCACTCCTACTCGACCCTTGCCTGGAGCATGGACCTTGGCACTGGGCATTCTGCAGCCACACGCATGAGGCTGAGGGGTGGTTTCCTGGGGTGGAAGCCACAGACCCACCGACTGCCTGACTTCATGCCATGTGAATAATTGCAACCATGTGAATAATTTCATTAAATGTAAATTAAGCATATATATTAAAAGAACAAAGCTGGAAGCATCACACTACCTGACTTCAAACTATACTACAAGGTTACAGTAACCAAAACAGCATGGTACTGGTACCAAAACAGATATATAGATCAATGGAACAGAACAGAGGCCTCAGAAGTAACACTACACACCTACAATCATCTGATCTTTGACAAACCTGACACAAGCAATGGGAAAAGGATTTCCTATTTAATAAATGGTGTTCGGAAAACTGGCTAGCCATATGCAGAAAAATGAAACTGAACCCCTTCCTTATACCTTATACAAAAATTATCTCAAGATAGATTAAAGACTTAAATGTAAGACCTAAAAACCATAAAAATCCTAGAAGAAAACCTAGGCAATACAATTCAGGACAAGGCATGAGCAAAGACTTCATGTCTAAAACACCGGAAGCAATGGCAACAAAAGCCAAAATTGACAAATGGGACCTAATTAAACTAAAGAGCTTCTGCACAGCAAAAGAAACTATCATCAAAGTGAACAGGCAACCTACAGAATGGGAGAAAATTTTTAAAATCTATCCATCTGACAAAGGGCTAATATCCAGAATCTACAAAGAACTTAAACAAATTTACAAGAAAAAAACAACCCCATCAAAAAGTGGGCAAAGATATGAACAGACACTTCTCAAAAGAAGACTTTTTTTTTAAATTTTTTATTTAACATTTTCTAAAAATACAAACAGATGCATATCAAGGTTTGCACATGGGAAGACGGGGAACAGAAATGGGGGGTGGGAATGAAAGAAAAATGAGAGAGGGACTTTGTATGGATCAATGATAATAACTCAATCCTCTATGTCTTTGACAAGAAGGAGAAGGAAGGGAAATAAAGTGGGATAAAGGATCAGAAAGGGAGGAAAATAGAAAAAATTGGAGTATGACTCCAGGGTAGACCTGTTTTGTTGTTGCTGGGTTGGTTGGTTGGTTTGTTGTATTTTTTGTATGTTTCGCCATGTTGGCCAGGCTGGTCTTGAACCCCTAGCCTCAAGTGATCAACCCGCCTCGGCCTCCCAGAGTGCTGGCATTACAGGTGTGAGCCACCACGTCCAGCCCCCACACTGCGTCTGGCCTCCGTGGTAGACCTCCCAGAGGGGGCAGCCGGGCAGAGGCGCTCCCCCATCCCAGACGGGGCGGCCGGGCAGAGGTGCTCCTCACTTCCCAGACAGGGCAGCTGGGCAGAGGCGCTCCTCACTTCCCAGACGGGGCGGTCAGGCAGAGGCGCTCCTCACTTCCCAGACAGGGCAGCCAGGCAGAGGCGCTCCTCACTTCCTAGACGGGGCAGCCGGGCAGAGGCGCTCTTCACATCCCAGAAGATGGGCGGCCAGGCAGAGACGCTCCCCACCTCCCAGACAGGGTGGCGGCCGGGCAGAGGTTGCAATCCTAGCACCCTGGGAGGCCAAAGCAGGCAGCTGGGAGGCGGAGGCTACAGCAAGCCGAGACCATGCCACCGCACTCCAGCCTGGGCAACACCGAGCACCGAGTGAGCGAGACTCCGTCTGCAATCCCAGCACCTCGGTAGGCCGAGGCAGGCAGATCACTCGAGGTCGGGAGTTGGAGACCAGCCTGGCCAACATGTCGAAACCCTGCCTCCACCAAAAATACAAAAACCACCCAGATGTGGTGGCGCGCGGCCGCAATCCCAGCCACCCAGCAGGCCGAGGCAGGAGAATCACAGGAGCCCAAGGGCAAGCCCAGACCATGCCGCTACACTGCAGCCTGGGCAACAGAGGGAGACCGTTCCAAAGAAAGAAAGACAGAGAGAGAGAGAGAGGGAGAGAGAGGAAGGGAAGGAAAGGAAAGGAAGAAGGAAGGAAGGAAGGAGAAAGAAAAGAAAGAAAAAGGAAGGAAGGAAGGAAAGGAAAGAGAAAAGAAAGAAAAGAAAGGAAGGGAGGAAGGAAGGCAAAAAGACATTTATGCAGCTAATAAACATGAAAAAATGCTCATCATCACTGGTCATTAGAGAAATGCAAAAAAAATTAGAATGGAGATCATTAAAAAGTCAGGAAACAACAGATGCTGGAGAGGATGTGGAGAAATAGGAATGCTTTTACACTGTTGATGGGAGTGCCAATTAGTTCAACCACTGTGGAAGACAGTGTGGCTATTCCTCAAGGATCTAGAACTAGAAATACCATTTGACCCAGCAATCCCATTACAAGGTATATACCCAAAGGATTATAAATCATTCTACTATGAAAACACATGCACACGTATGTTTATTGTGGCACTGTTCACAATAGCAAAGACTTGGAACCAACCCAAATGTTCATCAATGATAGACTGGATAAAGAAAATGTGGCACATATACACCATGGAATACTATGCGGCCATAAAAAAGGATGAGTTTATGTCCTTTGCAGGAACATGAATAAAGCTGGAAACCATCATTCTTAGCAAACTAACATAAGGTGCTGGGATTACAGGCATGAGCCACCACGCCCAGCCCCATAAACACATTTATAAAACAATTATGTTTGGAATTAAGTAAATGTATGCCCAAAGGCACAAAGATTTCAATTTTGGTTCAAATCTCTGATGGGTCAGCCTTAACATCTGAAAAGCACACTGTATACATCCATGCCTACTAATAATTAAAATCTCTTCTCAACAGGATATTGACTAGTGTACTAAAGAAGCAAGGCAAATATTGTTTAGGTAGGCATGAATTACAACTAATTGCTGGTGCCCTAAAAAGGAAAACAAAATCCAAATTTGGTAATGGAAAAAGGAATTCTTTCCCCTATCAAAAACCAATAAACAAATCATACTAAATTATGGATTTAGGTAAAGCCCAAAATTTTAATCTCTAGGTTATGGAAAAATGTTAGTTTTTCTTTATGTATCTTTCAAAGTTTGCAATGAAAACTGAACCAAGTTCTATACTTGTAAAGAAGTTTTACCATTGCCTTCATTTTCTATAAAATCAACTTTTAATTTTATTTTACTTTTTTGAGATGGAATCTCACTCTGTTGCACAGGCTGGAGTGCAGTTGTGCAATCTTGGCTTACTGCAACCTCTACCTCCCGGGCTCAAGCAATTCTCCTGCCTTAGCCTGTCAAGTAGCTGGGATTATAGGCACCTGCCGCCATGCCTGGCTAATTTTTGGTATTTTCTGTAGAGACAGCGTTTCTCCATGTTGGCCAGGCTGGTTTTGAGCTCCTGACCTCAACTGATCCGCCCGCTTCGGCCTCCCAAAGTGCTGGATTACAGGCGTGAGCCACCGCACCCAGCCCAAGTTTTTATTTTTAAAAGCCAAGTAAACACATCAAAAACAAAACTACTACTTACATCGTAAGTTAGTGAGTCTGCTTCATTGGCCACTGTAAGGCCTGCTAGTTCTCCAAGTCCCAGTTCACTTTCAAGGGCTTCATCTGCTCCCATGATGAATGACTTTCCAGAAGAAGGAGGAAATGTCAATGCTTACACTGAAGAGGGAAGACAAAGGAAACATTAAAAAATCTCTAAGGAGCCAATATTTAGTCTCATTTGCTTGCATCAAATTTCTTGTAAGTGCACATATACACTTAATTGTTTTTAAATACTTTTAAACACAATAAAATTTAGTGAGCAGAAAATCCTAAATAATTTATTGCTCTTTCCTTAACTACAGGTAAAGGCATCAACTAATTACAAAAGTAAAACATGAAACAAATCTAAGAATCCACTTTCTTTTTCACTATATAGAAAAATAATGACTTTAGGAAAGTAAGTTTTCCTCATTTGATATTTCATGTTAATTACCTAAACAATTTCTATTAATTACTAAATATATGTAACAAGTGCTGGTCTCATTCAAAATATAATTCATTAATTTTATAACCTAGAAGAATATAGAAAATTTCAAATGAAAATGGGTCAAACTCTAAAATGTGCCTACTTATGTGACAAAATCAATATGTAGTGTTACAAGTCAGGATTACCTCTGCCGGGCAGGAGAGGGGTAGTGATCAAAGAAAGGAAGCAACAACAGGACTTCCAGGGCCCTGGTAATGTTCTACTTGTTAACCTAAGGGGAGGTGACATGGGAGGTTAATAATTCTATCTTGATGACAATTCACTGAGCTGTACCCTTATGATATCAGCACTCTTCTGTAGGTATATTATAGTTCATCTAAAAAGGTTTACTTCAGATTATATATATTTTTCTTATGTTTTTTTTTCTGAGACAGAGTCTCGCTCTGTCACCCAGGCTGGAGTGCAGTGGTGACATCTTGGTTCACTGCAACCTCCACCTCCTGGGTTCAAGATATTCTCCTGCCTCAGCCTCCAGAGTAGCTGGGATTACAGGTGCGTGCCACCACACCTGGCTAATTCTTGTATTTTTAGTAGAGATGGGGTTTCACTATGTTGGCTGGGCTGGTCGCGAACTCCTGACATCAAGTGATCCACCTGCTTTGGCCTCCCAAAGTGCTGGGATTACAGGCGTGAGCCACTGGCCCCAGTAAAGACAATTTTTTACTTGTTTATTTGTTTTTTAGATGGAGTCATGCTCTGTGGCCCAGGCTGGAGTGCAATGGCATGATGTCAGCTTACTGCAACCTCCTCCTCCTAAGTTCAAGCAATTCTCCTGCCTCAGCCTCCCAAGTAGCTGGGATTACAGGCGCCTGCCACCATGCTTGGCTAATTTTTGTATTTTTAGTAGAGACAGGGTTTCCTCATGTTGACCAGGCTGATCTCAAATTCTGATCTCAGGTGATCCACCCGCCTTGGCCTCTCAAAGTGCTGGGGATACAGGCGGGAGCCACTGCGCCCAGCGAGAAAATTTTTTAAAGTGTCCATTTGAATACTTTCATTAGCTTTGAATTGTGCTTCAAAGATGTCAGTTTTACTTTGTGAATAAACTGAAATATCCTATTTTGTAACATTTTGAACATAACAATCCAATTCCTTCAACAACCATCATAGAAAAATCAGTTAAAAGCAAAATGTCAAAATAATGATTTTACTTAATTTGGTCAATAACAAAATGTCACTCTTTATAAATGCAAATTGTTCCAACAAATGTCACAGATGGTCTTTGAGTAGTTTCCTAGAGGTGGTTACATATGACAAATATTTGTGAGTCAATAAGATGAATTTAGTAGTTCAAACCCTAGCTGCTAAAGGGGTAAATTAATTTTCTTAAAAGAAGTCAACTGTATTGACTAGTGCATGTACAAGACATTTTTCAGTTTTATATTCAATCATGTCTAATAATAAATACTCATTGAATAAATGAAAGAACTGGCCAGGCTCAGAGGCTCATGCCTGTAATCTTAGTGTTTTGGGATACCAAGGTGAGAGGACCCTTTGGGGTCAGGCGTCTGAGACCACCCTGGATGACAGGGCGAGACCCCTATCTCTTAAAAAAAAATCTGATACAGGGGTCTCACTCTGTCACCCAGGCTGGAGTGCAGTGGTGTGATCTCAGCTCACTGCAACGTATGCCTCCCAGGTTCAAGCAAATTCTCCTGTCTCAGCCTCCCAAGTAGCTGAGATTACAGGCACCTGCCACCATTCCTGGCTCATTTTTGTATTTTTAGTTGAGATGGGGTTTTGCCACGTTGGCCAGGCTGGTCTCAAACTCCTGACCTCAAGCGATCCGCCCGCCTTGGCCTCCCAAAGTGTTGGGATTACAGGCGTGAGCCATCATGCCCGGCCTCTACAAAACTGTTTTTAACAATTAACCAAGCACGGTGGTGCATGCCTCTAGTCCTAGCTCCCTGGAAGGCTTCAGGCAGGAGGATCTCTTGAGCCCAGGAGTCTGAGGCTACAGTGAGCTATGACTGCGCCACTGCACTCCAACCTAGGCAACAGAGCAAGACCGTGTCTTTAAAAAAATTTAAAAATAGTTACTTGCTTTTAAAAACAGTAGTGACAAACTCTTAAAATCCTCAAAGAACAAAATAGAGCATAAATTAAGACATTATCAAACCACCATACAATACAGTAGCAAAAATAAACATAGGTTTTACCCAAAATACCATATATCATCCGAGAAGTTCAAACAACTCTAAACATTTTCTAATGAAGAATGGTTGTTTAAGTTAGAACGGCAATTTTCAGGTCAAAAATATCAGTTGAATGACTCATGTGAGACTATGACGGTAGGTCTTCAGCCAGGTGTTTTTTGTTTGATTTGTTCTCATTTCTAACATTTCCAGATAACTTTGTTCAGGTGTAAAAGACTAAGATTCCTAGGATAGACCATATACATTACATAAGCTAATTCTAACTACTGCTCTACAAATGGCCAAGTAAAACCTGAAAACAAAGAAGGTAACAACTCCTTCCTTACATGCCAGTGGACAGCCAGGACACTCCAGGACTGAAGAGGGAGAGCAATAATAAGCATCACTGTTACCTGATTGTTCCTAAGGAGCCTTAGAACTTAAGACTATAGGTCACATTTCCATCTGGCAACTAAACCTTCCTAGCCCTAATCAGCTTTTACCAACAAACAAAACAAAACAAAACTCTGTGCCTTTTAAGTGTGACACTGCCTTCTGATTTTTTTTTAAGACAGAATCTCACCCTGTCACCCAGACTGGAGTGCAGTGGTGTGATGTCAGCTCACTGCAACCTCCGCCTCCTGGGTTCAAGTGATTCTCCTGCCTCAGCCTCCCAAGTAGCTGGGACTACAGGCACACGCCACCATGTGCAGCTAATTTTTGTATTTTTATTTGAGACAGGGTTTCACCATGTTGGCCAGGCTGGTCTTGAATTTCTGGCCTCAAGTGATCTGCCCACCTCAGCCTCCCAAACTGCTGGGATTACAGGCGTGAGCAACTAAACTGCACCCGGCCCTGCCTTCTGAATTATTAAAATAAAAATAAAGTAACAAAATTATAGAGCACGCACAGCATATGAAAGTTCTTTCTGAAAGTGGACTGAAGACCAAGAAGTATCAGTTATAGACAATTAAATATACAATCTATCTCTTAAATGTTTTTTCTATTTCCAAAATCCTGCACTGAGGGGGAAGGCTTAGGACCACTGCTGCAGATAGTAAGTTAAACAAACATTCAATGCTTGAGTTTTAAAGTTCCTATGTTTTTTATCAAGGACATCTTCTGTGGCTTATATAATGCTTTTGTACATCTGTCATTTAGTAAATAGTATATATCCTGCCTCTATTATTAGAATTCTGCATAATTCATGTATGGCCTGAGATGAAATCTGATAAACTTTTTGAATTATGAGAATAAGAGAAAAAATAACTTTTCTCCTTATCTAGAACTGATCTTGGGATAAATGCAACTGATTAGAAGACTCATACCTATAATGTCAACAGAATGCATCTCCTGGTGATCAACATACCTACTGAGGACCATGACCTCACATCTGTAATTCAAAAGACATCAAATAAATTTTACATCTAGAGTGTGATGTGTTGATTCTTTGTATGGGTAATAAATTCCAAGTATGCTATAATTGACTCTAACAAATGATTAACCATGTACTGGTCAAAAATTTCACTGAAAAAGTATTCAAATCATGAAAATCTATATACATCTAAATCAAATCAGTTTAAGTCTAAAATGTAATTTATTAAAAAATACAAGAAAAAAACATGATTATGCTGTGGCTTTTTCTCAGGCTGTGTTGATCAATAAATAATAATTTGAAGAGACAGTGCAAATATAATATTTAAATTCAGGATTGATTTTTTTAAATAAGTATTTTAAAATATACATTAATCATAATTACTTTTATGTCATGCTGAATTTTCAGCTAATATAAATATTAGATTGTTTTAAGAGACGGGGTCTCACTGTGTCACCCAGGCTGGAGTGCAGTAGCTATTCACTGACTCAATCATCACACACTACAGTCTCAAACTCCTGAACTGGTGCTGGGTGCAGTGGCTGATGCCTGTAATCCCAGCACTTTGGGAAGCCGATGCAGTTGGATCACTTGAGCCCAGGAGTTTGAGATCAGCCTGAACAACACGGCAAAACCATGTCTCTACAAAAGGCATACAAAAAATTATCTGGGCATGGTGGCATGTGCCTGTAGTCCTAGCTACTCAGGAGGCTGAGGTGGAAGTATCACCTGAACCTGAGAGGTCAAGGCTGTGGTGAGCTGTAATTATGCCACTGCACTCTAACCTGAGTGACAGAGTGACAGCCTGTCTCCAAAAACAAAAAAAACCTCCTGGGCTCAAGTGATCCTCCCACCTCAGCCTCCCAAGGAACCACCAGGCTCAGCTTAAATATGTACTTTAAAATCAATTTCCACATGCAAGCATTGTACACATTTATAAATAGATAAATCAGACCTTGTGTCTAAAAGAAAGAACTGTATTTCTATACCATAAGATTACACTGCAAAAGACTAAAAATAACCTAAATATTCAAAAGGAAAAGTTTCATATCAAGTCTACAATATAATATACAATCTTAAAATTATCATTATGAAAATCATTTGTATGATTTTAAGAACACAGAATTATTATACATGATGTAGAATAATGCATATTTTTATATAGGTATATTCTATACCTGTATAAAAAGTATATACATGTGAGGCCAGCCATGGTGGCTCATGCCTGTAATCCCAGCACTTTGGGAGCCCAAGGTGGGCAGATCACTTGAGGTCAGGAATTCGAGGCCAGCTTGGCCAACACGGCAAAACCCCATCTCAAAAAAATTAGCTAGGCTTGGTGGCAGGTGCCTGTAATCCCAGCTACTCAGGAGGCTAAGGCAAGAGAATCACTTGAACCTGGGAGGTGGAGGTTGTAGTGAGCCAAGGTGGTGCCACTGCACTCCAGCCTGGGCAAGAGAGTGAGACTCCATCTCAAAAAACAACAAAAAAAAGTATATACATGTGAACCAAGACTGAAAGGAAACAAGTTAAAACAGCAGAATTTGTGACTAGACTTTTAGGTGACTTTATCCCCTTTTTCAATTATCATTAATAAATTGCTTAAATATTTATATGAGTTTCAAAGTAAACATATACTACCAATTTATAGACTGTTAATTTTCCCAATGTTGGAATGGTATATAGGGCCATGGGCATCAGTGGAGCCAGCGGATATTTTAAACGAGAATTTAGAGTTGGTTTAGTGTATGCACCTTCTCAAGTCTTGAAGATTGAAGTTGGAATCAAACTCCCTTGAATGTAAGAAAGCTTGCATTTGGGGAAAACGATGCAGATCTAACATCTGCAGAATAAAGTTCTCTCTGATAGGAGAGGCCTTTCTAATGAATGAATTTAAAGATATACATCCAAGTGCATTTTGTGCTCCAGAGTATCTTAAATACTTACCTTCATCTGCCCTATTAATTTCATGTTCAGGAAGTCTGGAGCTATTGGGTCTGGAAGGTGAACCCACAGATGGCTGCAATGAAGGAATTTCATCAACATCTCTCAAATTAGCAAGCATATCTTGTAGTTTTGACCTATTGGGCCCTAGCCAAAAAAAGCGGGGGGGGGGGGGGGCGGGGGAGGAGACAAAAAAGAGAAAAGAGAATTATCCAACTGCATCAAAATGGTATCATAAGCCTTATTTTCCATCTGTCAATATTTACCTTTAAAAATATTCTACTAGATTAATAAGAATTATTTTCAAGTTTTCAAATTACTGTAAAAGTTTATTTCTTGAAAAGAATTATACTTTTTAAATTAAGCAAATGGGACATCACTATTTACATAAAAAAGAATGCTCGTGTCCAGTGAGACCATGAAAAATAACATTCTTTAACCACTGAATATTGCTCTAAATGCAGCCAGATACAGATTGTGAGCCTATGGTGCACTGAATTAAACAATAACATCCCTGTTTGTTTAAATTAAGGTGCATTAATTGCCTTACATCCTGAAGCTATGGCACTCGAGGTGAAGTCTCATGCCCTACCGATTACTTACCTAAACTTTGATTCTTCATTCTCCCACATCCCTGTTTTGACTGTTTTATATAGGATAGAGGCTGAAACAGATCTTCAGTAGTTTTTCCTGTTATAAGTTTAATTAAGAATGGGAAAATCTTACCCAAAGTCTGTTATGGTTTGTTCCTATACCAGCAAAGAATACAACTATTTTTAAGCAATTTTAACTAATGCCTAGAAATATATTTCAAGATGGTATGATTGGAGTACATGATTTGACTGGAAATATCTCTACTAGACCACATTGAAAAGACTCAAACTTTTCTAATGAGTACTAGTTCAATTAAAAAAAAAACTTTATGGTGGTTTATAAGTCAATGCTTTATATATCAATTCAAAGCATGGCTTCAGTTCTATTTTTATCCTAAGTCTTTACTTGTTCTTAGACTGCTATTTTATCAAGATAACATGAACTGAAGACATTAAACAAAATGTGCTGATATGTGCAGTCCCTCTGTCTTCAATGAAAGATGTTAAAATTTCTCCCTTACAGTGTCATTTTTCTTCACCATACTAAAAAAACCATGTGCTAGATGTCTGAACACACTGTAATCCCCCGATTTAAGAAATCCAATTGCTTCTATTAGTAGGAATATTGTTCCAGTCAAATGGTGCAGTTTCAGTTAAGTGCTAAATTCCAACTACAGCAATGCCTTGATATTTGACAAGAACTGAATAATCAAAGGAAAGGTAGATGGATTGTGCATAAGTCCTGGTTACCTTTCCAACTAAATGATCTTTTATATTTCAAGACATTCATTTTTGTAGCATAATGACCTAAAGAAATATATCAACATTAAGTTAATCTGGAAATTATTTCTCACATATGACATTCAAATTTTCCTCAAAATTTCAGTTTAACTGGTTTTTTGTCATTACTCTCAAAAGCCATGACAAATCATCTCCCTATGCTTGTTAAGATTAAATTGTCTATCAGTAAGTATATTTGGCTAAAAGGTATGAAATGTGCTTATGTTTTAATATTAATCTTTCTCATTCTGATTTAATCTATATTGAGATAACATTAAACAACATCATCTCTCATTATGTAATGGCTTAACATCAATAGACACTGACTTTTTATCAAATCAAGCTAAACACTTGTAAATTCTAAAATATTTGAAATAAAGCTTTAAATGCTTTTAAGTAATAAAGTTTAAAAGAATGTCCTAACAGGAATGGACTGGTCTTTAATTAGCTTTAGCATCACTACAGAGAGAGAAAAAGAAAAAGCGTATCTTTCCAGTCTTACGCAACTTTAAAATACATTTCTCGCTAAGTTAGATTTTAATCTCACTTTATACTACCTTAATATCTCAAATAATCAAATTCCTATTACCATAAAAGGGAGGCCCATATTGTCAATGAGGGTAGAAACACAAGGAGGTAATTTAGACTTGTTCCCCTAAGATGATGATTTAAGACTGTTTTCAGGAAAGGTTTGCAAGATTTTGTATTTCCATTTTACATTCTTAACTAGATCCACTGCTAAACAATTTGCATAATGAAATAATTAAACATATATGATTCACAGGGCTAGAAATTTCCTTTTGAGTTTTGTTTTTGATGTGGCACATATTAAAAAGGAAAAAAGGTCATTGGTAATAATGTTATAAATAAAATTGGCCAAAAATGTTTAAATAGAAAATAAGTATTTTTAGAACTTATATATTTGACTCTGTGCCCTGTATAGCATATAGTGGTATGAGCAAATGAATTGCATGTTATGAACACATAGAATATTCAGGGGTAGAAATTAACTTTCTTTATGTCACCAATGTGTAAAATTTTAAGCAATAATTTTGGTGGATTGCCAGAGGGTCACACTAAATGAGTTATAAATTGTCACTGAAAAAGAAAAACATTGTTATAATTAAGCACAGATACTTTTAAAAACCAAATTATCACTGTGTTTGAATACATAGCCCAACACTCATGAGGCTCTGGATTTATTATTGGGATATAGTATACGTGATTCCATAAGTACATGTGGGTTATTTTCTTTTAAGTTCATAATTAAATAGCTAATCATTTAATTTCAACCCCTGAGAGCAGGTGAAAAGGAAAGAGGTCAGGAGCAGAAATGAAAAACAGTAAATAGTTTTAGGAAAACATTGAAAAAAAAACTGGGGGATGTAAAGAGCCAAGATTTATGATTTACAGGTACAATGTTTTCCACTTACTCTTCACCCCCTTTTTCCCCTTTCTCTCCTTTTTGTATTGTTCCTTGAGTTTGGTAATTACTCCCTGGTCCACATTCCAGGCTTCAGGCATAAGACACTGGTCTTCCTTTTCTAAACAGAATGAAACAAATGAAACAGCCTTTTTCAATAAAATATTGAACACTCTGAGTCAATATGTCTGAATGACATAACAACCATTTTCTTTATAGTATCACTAACTTAGAAAAAGTTGGTTTATTCATTTTCTATATATAAGTCACACAAAAAATATAATCACTAAGAAGAAATGATCAGTGAAATTTCCTAGAATCAGTTTCTCTTGAAAGACACACACACACACACACACACACACACACGGAAGATTTTATTGATTTTTAGTAAATTAAGCCCAAACACTTTACAATCAAGAACTTCTTGGCCAGGTGGGGTGGCTCACGCCTGTAATTCCAGCACTTTAGGAGGCCAAGGTGGGTGGATCACATGAGGTCAGGAGTTCGAGACCAGCCTGACCAACAGGGTGAAACCCCATTTCTAGTAAAAAAAAAAAATAAATAAAAATACAAAATTAGCTGGGCATGGTACCTCATGCCTGTAATCCCAGCTACTTGGGAGGCTGAGGCAGGAGTCTCGCCTAAACCTGGGAGGTGGAGGTTGCAATGAGCCGAAATTGTGCCATTGCACTCCCGCCTGGCAACAAGAGCAAAACTCTTGTCTCAAAAAAAAAAAAAACAAAAACAACAAAAACCAGAACTTCTCGTTTTCAGAATTCCACTAGGACTAACACGAAAAGACACTTTGTATTAATTTATGTGATGAGAGAAAATTATTATTTAGGGATTGCACAAAATAAACTCCAATGATCTTTTAAAGAATTTTATATTTTTGCCATGTGTTCACTAATAACAGATAATTTTTATTTTACAGGCTTAATACATAGTATTTGTTAAAACTTATTAATCAACCATCATTTAAAATTTACAACTTAAATGATGTTAGTTTATAAATTCTTAAAACAGGAAACTGAGCTTCTAGTAGTAAAGAAAATCAATAATCTTCACTATTTCAAGAGAAGAAAATTTAAAGACTATGTTATGTATTTATATTTACTATAAAACAATGTAAATACTATATAATGCTATGTATATGTTAACTCCGAATGCTAGCTTGAACCTGACTGATATATCCAACTGTTCATTCTACATTTCCATTAGGAAGTCTAATAGATACTTCCAAGCAAACATAACAAAACCAAACACCCAACCTCTCTCCCCATCCAATCTGTTCCATCCAAAGGGTTCCCCACCTGATTTGATGACAATTCCATATGTGCACTTGCTCAGAGCAAAACCCATTCTTTCCCACTCCACATTAAATATATCAGGGAAAACTATTTTCTCTACCTTCACAAATATTCAGAATCTGGCTTCTCAGCACATCTACTACTACTCTGACCACCATGATCTCTTGCTAGGATTACTACAATAATTGTTCCCTCTTCCCCAAGTCTATTATCAACACTGGTTTCCCTGTGTAGTCTATTCTCAATGTAGCAGCCAGAGATGGTTTAAAATAAAAGATCATGTCACCCTTCTTGCTCAAATCCCTCCCATGGCTCCCCATCTCACCACTGGTCTACATGGCCCAACATGATCTGGTCATTTCTTACTACATTCTCCCTAGAATCACTCTGCTCTAGCCACTCTGGCTCCCTTAAATTTCTCAGGCATGCCAGGGATGCTGCTACCTTAGGGCATTTGTGCTGGCTTTCTTCTTCCTGAACACTTCTTCCCCAGATGGCCAATTGCCTCATCACGTCTTTTACTCAGTTGTTATCTTCTCAATGGGGCTTATCATGGCCACTATATTTTATGGTTTTAATTTTTATATATGTGTGTGTGTGTGTGTGTGTGTGTGTGTATTTATTTATCCATTTATTTTTGAGGCAGAATCTCATTCTATCAAACCAACTGGGGTGCACTGTCACAATCTCAACTCACTGCAGCCTTGACTGCCTGGGCTCAAGCAATCCTCCTACCTATGCCCCACAAGTAGCTGGGAAAACAGGTGTGTACCACCATGCCCGGCTAATTTTAAAAAAAAATTTTGTGGAGATGAGGTCTCACTATGTGGCCCAGGCTGGTTTCAAACTCCTGGGCTCAAGCAATCTTCCCACCTCAGCCTCCCAAAGTGCTGGGATTACAGGCATGAGCCACTGCACCCAGCTAACCACTCTATTTTGAATTGTAACCTGCCTTCTCTACCCCACACTGACCCCAGCTCTATCTCCCTTACTCTGTACTTTTTCTACTTTCCATAGCATTTATCACCTTCTGACATACTATATCCTCTTAGTTGAATGTAAGCACCAGAAGAATAAGGATCTTCACCTAGAAAACCTGGCAAATAGAAAGCACTTGATCAATATTTGTTGAATGAATGATCCGAGGAAACCAAAGTGAATCATAATAAACAGAAATCTGTTTTTAACAATTTGAGTTTCAATCCAGTTTAGAAAACTGTTTCCTGGGCCTCTGAATATAATACTATTAAAAATCATTTTAAATAACATTTTTATATACTTAACTAGTATCTATCAATAGGAGAAACATTCTTTATTTTCCCAGAAAGACATAGCAATTAAAATGTTAATTTTCATCAATCAGGTCTTAATAATAAACTAGATGGCTTTTGGGTCCCCAGAATGTCTTCAGGTTTTTGAAGTTAAAATGTAGCCTTATAATCTCACTAGACTCATAAAAACAATAGCAATCATGGAAGATGTATGGTAAAATCTTTTTGCTTGCCAGAATCTAACCAGATTCTCAACCTAAGCATATTCCTCTTTTTTTTGGGGGGGGGGGCGGAGGAGGAGTAGAGTAGAAGAGAGATGGAGAGAACCCTTAAAATGGATTAAATGTTCACTCAATTAGACAAGATTTGCAATCTAGTTTTGTTAATTTGTTAACAGTGAACCCTTTGAACCTGAATTATAAAATCCTAAAACATACAGGTCAAACTACTGGTAAAGAAACCTCCAGGGAACTGCAAGACTCCATTTACTCATGCTCACTAACAGAACTATCCAGCACACTACTAAAGAAGGAGACAACTCAGTTGTGAGAACAGTCACGCATGTGACTCATATAATAGGCTAGGTAAAATGTACACACATGTATCACATAATACACTGAGCTATGACTCATACGTTAAAGTAAAGGAAGTTACGCAAGGAAGAGTGCAGCTCTACTCAGAGAAAAACCAATCTCCAGTACGCTTGCAATATGATTCACAATTAAAATGACCAACTATATCTATGCAGATGTGTGATTCCTCAAAGAAAGACCTCAGTGTGGCACAGCAGATGCAGCTATGTTGGTGGACTTGCCTAAAATATGAGTAACTTGATACACAAGCTCAGTAGGGAATAAGGCAGAATAAAGGCCTGTTTCACTTTAACTTCCCCTTGGTTTCCAGACTTGTTTTCTTGAAAAAAAAGCCAGTCACTAGATAGCCATTGTATCCTTCAATGACTAAGTAAGTATCTTTTATTTACTACAAAAAAAGGAAAAGAAGTGCCATTGGTACCATGACAGAGTCCCTGAAGGTAATGGCAAATTTACATGGTTTAAGCAAAAGTAAAGGCATATGAAAAATTTATTGTGTGCTATGGTTATAAAGTTACTATTGTCAATATTATCACTGCGCCAGAAAACTTTTTTTTTTTTTTGAGACAGAGTCTCGCTGTGTTGTCCAGGCTGGCGTGCAAAGGTGCCATCTCGGCTCACTGCAACCTCTGCCTCCCAGGTTCAAGTGATTCTCCTGCCTCAGCCTCCTGAGTAGCTGGGATTTCAGGCACCTGCCCCAATGCCCAGCTAATTTTCATATTTTTAGTAGAGATGGGGTTTCACCAGTTTGGCCAGGCTAGTCTCGAACTCCTGACCTCAGGTGATCCACCTGCCTCGGCCTCCCAAAGTGCTGCGATTACAGGTGTGAGCCACTGTGCCCGGCCCAGAAAACTATTTTTTAATGATTCTTGGGCAAATGAACCTACCAATCATTCTAGAAAGTAATTTTCAACTGAATACTGAGGGCAAGAATAAGTCAGCTGGATGTAGAAGTATAATCAGTTTCTTCCTCTCATAGGAAGCTCCAACATAAATGCAAAATAATACACTACAGGTGACTATCCCTTACCCGAAATGCTTGGGACTAGAAGTATTTCGGATTTCAAATTATTTTGGATTTTGGAATATTTGTATTATACTGGTTCAGCACCCCCCAATCCAAAAATCCAAAATCCAAAATGCTCCAATGCATATTTTCTTTAAATATCATGTCAGTGCTCAAAAAGTTTCAGAATTTGGAGCATTTCAGATTTCGAATTTCACATCAGCGATAGACAGAAAGCCTTACTTAAGTAACTTACTTAACACCTCAACAAGAAGAGTCATTAAAAGATTCAATAAATGGGCCGGGCCTGGTGGCTCATACCTGTAATCCCAGAGCTTTGGGAGGCCAAGGCAGGTAGATCATTTGAGGTCAGGAGTTCGAGACCAGCCTGACCAACTTGGTGAAAACCTGTCTCTACTAAAATACAAACAATAGCCGGGTGTGGTGGCAGGCGCCTGTAATCCCAGCTACTCTGGACGCTGAGGGAGGGGAACTATTTGAATCCAGAAGGCAGAGATTGCAGTGAGCCAAGATTGCACCACTGCACTCTAGACTGGGTGACAGAGTGAGACTCTGTCAAAAAAAAAAAAAAGATTCAACAAATGCCCTTATTATAATGGTTTCTCCTAAGTAAGGGGGGTTGAAGTCTACTTTGAATGCAAGGCAGAAAAATTAGCAACATAACATAATATCTCTTCTAGACCTTGTGCTACTGGGATTGTTCAATATTTACAGAGGAAGAACATTTCCTTGAGGTAAGCACAAATCAGTTTTATTGTAAAATGTTTCAGATGGAAAAAAAGGTTACAAAAAATCTATTTTTGTTTGTTAAAAACATTAGGAAACCTTTTTCTTGAACTTATCTAGGAGAGTTTTCTTATCAGTCACTACATATAATGACCAAGCAATCATGAAGGAGAAAAAAGTTCAACAAAATTTTTAAATGAATGAGAGAAGGAAAAGGTATCTTACTTTTTTTCATTTTGGCTTTAGAACTCTTTTATTTTTCCTTCAGAGAAGAAATATACCAAAAAAATAGGGATTTAATTAGTATTTCCAATGTGTATAACTAAAAATGTAAAAAAAGTTCTTCATTTTAAGCAAAACACACTAAGTAACATTTAGACAGAATTAATACCTGTGTTCCAGTCTTATAGCCTGTGTTCTAGTTCTTGAAGGTATATTAGAATCTGTATTTATCCTAAGTAAATTAACATAGAAACAGAAAACCAAATACTACACGTTTTCACTTATAACTGGAAGCTAAATAGTAGGTACTTATGGACATAAAGACGGCAACAAAGACACCAGGGACTACTAGAGGCAGGAGGCAGGGAGGGCACTAAGGGCTGAAAAACCAACTGATAAGTAAGGGTACTATGCTCAGTACCTGGGTGACAGTATCATTAAACCCTGAACTGCATCATCACGCAATATACCCAAGTAACAAACCTGCAAATGTACTCCCCAAACTGAAAGTTGAAAAAGAAAAAAACAAACAAAAAACAAAAAAATACTATTTATAAATAGGGTAATCTGTATAATTTGGGACATATATCTTTTTTATTGAGAAGAACACTCAATATTGAAAAGATAACAATTAGCTGCAAATTATTTACACATATATGAAACTAAAATCTAATTTTCAGTTATTCACACAACATGAAGAAATGATTTTAAAATTCATATGGAGAATTCAAGTTCAAACATCATGAAAGGCTGGACCCAAACCAACAGATCCCTATCCTCTTCTGGGGAGAACATAATATAAAACCTAACTTTAAAAAAGTAAATACAAGGCTGGGAGCAGTGGCTCATGCTTGTAATCCCAGCACACTGGAAGGCCGAGGCGGGCAGATCACCTGATGTCAGGAATTCGAGACTAGCCTGGCTAACATGGTGAAACCCTGTCATTACTAAAAATACAAAAATTAGCCGGGCCTGGTGGCGCACACCTGTAGTCCCAGCTACTCAGGAGGCTGAGGAATGAGAATTTCTTGAACCTGGGAGGTGGAAGTTGCAGTGAGCCAGGATCACGCCACTGCACTCCAGCCTGGGTGACAGAGTGAGACTCGGTATCAAAAAGCCATTGCACTCCAGCCTGGGTGACAGAGTGAGACTCGGTATCAAAAAGCCATTGCACTCCAGCCTGGGTGACAGAGTGAGACTCGGTATGAAAAAAAAAAAAAAGTAAATATACTGCTGAGCTAGAAAGAAAAACAATGAAAACTTTCAGGTGCCAGTAATAAAGCATAAACATAGCAGATCCTGCTGCTGCAACTCAGTCCTGGCTAGAAGCCTTAATGCTTGTATAAAAAGTCAATATACAACTCTAAGTAAGATTTCTTTACATATGTTACAGACAATTAAAAATGGAATTTCAATATGGCACTGCTTTCAATAGCAAAAAAAAACCCTAAGAGTACTTTTAACGATTTATGCACAACATTTTTACAGGAAAAATTAAACGACCTTTTTCTTTTTGAGACAGAGTTTCCCCAAAATACTTGTTTTAACCCTTATTAGATGTTTAAAATATTTGATTTTTTAGAACATTTTGAGAAGAAAAATTCTATGGCTTTACGAACTGTCAAATCTTAAACTATGACGAATGACTGACTACAATTTTTTAACTCATACTTCTTTTTGCAAGTAAGCTGTCAGCAATGAGATCTCCAAAAATCCTCTAACTAAAGTCTCATAATTGCCACAAAAATCTAGATTTGCAAGTTCTACTGTCTAAACAGAAAACAGAGAATATTCTATATAGTAATTCAAATTCTTTTCATACTGTATTGCTTTTTTTTTTCTTTTTAAATGTGGTAGTTATACAATGTTCCTTAAACACACACGCATATTCATCCCAGATAAAGGGTGCTAGTAGTAATAAGTTCACAGAATGCTCACTATTTCAACATTATAGTTAAGATGTTGCCCTCCTGGTAAAATATTAATTTCTTTTATTTACTTAACATCTCTGGTTGGATCCAGTATGCTTCCTTACCCCAGTCTGTTCCATCGCCTGCACTTCTAGATTCATTGTCTCCTTCCTCTGATGTAACCAAGAAGTCAAACTCCTTTAGAGCTTCTTTTGTATCTCGATCTTCACCACTGTCAGGCAATGCTTTTTTCCAAACAATCTAATGAAAAAACATGCTAAATTAAATAAAGGAGATAGTTTCCCTTTACCACTGAATAAGAAAATTCAATTATTTTCTTCAGAAAGTGTACCTTTATTGTGTTAAATAATTGTACTACCTCAGTGAAAATCACATAGTTTTAAAAATATGTACATTATAAATTTTAAAGCAGTAATTTAAACTTTGCTCAATGGTATTATGGCTTGTTTGTTTTAAGTGAACTAATAGAACCACATACTGAAATATAAGACATGTACTGAAACCACAGAGAGATGATTTACAAGGTTCCCATAATTATTTCTACTGTCTTAACCTTGCATCAGTTTTCTCTAGTAGCTCTCCGTGTATTTAACTTTTTCCCTAAAATGTTGATCTTTCAGAGTGTATCTAACTTAGATTTAACAACAAATTGATAAAGGCTGTTATGGTTCATTTTTCTATGTTTAGAAATAACTCTGGAATCACAAATCCAATTGAAGGGCTAAAACTTAAGCTGAATACATGCAGAGACAAATTTTGTGATCTACATGCCTAAGCTGTTTATGAACTGTCTCTGTCTCAGTCACCTTTACCAACATGGGCCTAAAGAAATTAGGATGTTAGTTTTGCATTTTCTTTGAATAAAATTTCAATATCTCAGTTTCTCTAGACTTCAGCTTCTTCACTTCATGCAAAACAGAAATAACATGATATGATCAAATGTTATCGCTGGGCTATTATGAGTGGCTTAAAATTGTAAAAGTTTTACAGACAGACCAATAGGATAGACTAGAGAGTTGAGAAGTAGACACCAAGAGATGACAAACACGTGACTTGTATGGCCCTGTTCCCATGCTGTTAATTGGTATCATTCATCAATCACAGCATTCTTCTTCAAAGACAAGATACAGCCTCAGAAATCCTTCTCAGCACAGCACTCCAAGAAGCCACTACCAACAGAACAAAGGTGGCATCATAGATAAATCCTATCTAGCCTTAACTGTCCTGGTACATATAAAAAGTGTATAGGAGTGGCCGGGCACGGGGGTTCACACCTGTAATCCCAGCACTTTGGGAGGCCAAGGTGGGTGGATCACGAGGTCAGGAAATTGAGACCATCCTGGCTAACACGGTGAAAACCCGTCTCTACTAAAAATACAAAAAAATTAGCCAGGTGTGGTGGCGGGCACCTGTAGTCCCAGCTACTCGGGAGGCTGAGGCAGGAGAATGGCGTGAACCCGGGAGGCGGAGCTTGCAGTGAGCCGAGATCGCGCCCCTGCACTCCAGCCTGGGTGACAGAGCGAGACTCCATCTCAAAAAAAAAAACAAAAAACAAACAAAAAGAAAACACAATTGGATAGGAGAAATCAAAGGATTATTTAATGATGCTACAATAATTTGTTTAACTATTTGGGATATTTTCCTAAAATCAAGAAATACTTCTATGCTTACAGCACCTCCCACTCTAACATCTAGCAAATCTATTAGATAAACAAAAAAAGCAAGATCCGTGTGGCAGACTGGGAACAGAAAATCCGTGCTGAATGTGTATGCTTTTATAAATACAAACCATATTCTAATAATCTATTCTAATTTTCCCTAGGTAGCCAGACTAAGGTAGAAAGGTGTATCTGGGCCAGGCACGGTGGCTCACGCCTGTAATCCCAGCACTTTGGGAGGCCAAGATGGGCGGATCACGAGGTCAGGAGGTGGAGACCATCCTGCCTAACATGGTAAAAACCCCATCTCTACTAAAAATACAAAAAAAAAAAATCAACCAGGCGTGGTGGTGGGCACCTGTAGTCCCAGCTACTTGGGAGGCTGAGGCAGGAGAATGGTGTGAACCCAGGAGGCGGAGCTTGCAGTGAGCTGAGATTGTGCCACTGCACTCCAGCCTGGGCGACAGTGCGAGACTCCATCTCAAAAAAAAAAAGACAAGGTGTATCTGAAGAGTTATGCCAAGAGGACACCCCAATTCTCAGAGTTCCACATATAAATATATTGCCTAATCTACCTTCTTTTACCCTAGAGGCTTAATCCCTCCATTTTCTAGACTCTGATGAGTTGCCAGCTGTAATTCAGAGGGACCATCACCAACATCCTACAAAGTCTTTGTTCTCACTGCCTGACAAAAAGAGCAGGCAAAATCCATAAGAAGCATGTGGAACCTCAAATTGCAAGTATGAATGTATTTTCAACATTAAATATGGTATTAAGTAATAAAAGCAACTCTTGGGGGGAAAAACTTGTTTCTAGTCTCATCGCCTCAGTATAACCTTACAAAGAATAAAGGTAAATGACATTTATTACTGTCATTGCAGATTACTATTTACTAAGTATCCCACTTTAAATAAATAAACCAAAAGTCCTCCGCTTTTAATGTTTAGGTGTAGAAGAAAAACGAATTGTGTTTACCACTGGAGAACAGGATTAGAATAGGAAGGGGTAGAGTTTGTAATAATAAGCATGTATTATTTTTCTTCCTGACATAGAAGGTTCCACTCCACTTCCACCTTCAATGAGCTTATAAATCAATTTAAGAAATTAAGAGAAAACCAAAGAAGTTATGGGTTGCATAGGATGCCTAAGTAGATTAGAAAAATGAATAAAGTGTCACTTCAAAAACCATTAGGAGGGCCATGACACAAACGGACGTGAGATTCTTTATACTGTGGCTAAAAAAAATAGTTAATAGCTCTTAGTTCCATTCTTTTTCCGCCTAAAGTTCCGGAATGTGGAGACTAAATGCTGCTGCAGAACTTAGGCTTCACACAGTTTGAAACTGATCACTATTTACATGCATGTATAATCTCAGGGTTGTTATTACACTTAACTGGTAATGACGAGAATACTGATAATAATGACGGCAAAGAAAAATAAGGGCCAAGTGCAGTGACTCGTACCTGCAATCCCTGCCCTTTGGGAGGCCAAGGCAGGTGGATCGCCTGAGGTCAGGCGTTCGAGACCAGCCTGACCAACATGGAGAAACCTGTCTCCACTAAAAATACAACATTAGCCAGGTGTGGTGGTGCATGCTTGTAATCCCAGCTACTCGGGAGGCTGAGACAGGAGAATTGCTTGAACCTGGGAGGCGGAGGTTGCAGTCAGCCGAGATTGCACCATTGAACTCCAGCCTGAGCAACAAGAGTGAAACTCCGTCTCGAAAAAAAAGAAAAGAAATAAAGTAACATTTTTAAAACTTGTTCAACTTGACATTTTAATAGGATAACTTTCAGCTTTCCCTATAGAATGCAATAAGTTATGCTTGTTCACTGCTACACAGAATTAGGTTGTTAAAGTCCTTTTCGGCATATAGCTATTTGAATAAAGCTGTGAAAATTAATGCAATATAATGTAAAAAATAAGCAAAACTGTTAAAACCAGTGATTTGCTTAGAAATATTTTTTTCCAAAAAAACTAAAAAAAAAAAAATTTTTTTTTTTTTTTTGAGACAGAGTCTCGCTCTGTCACTCAGGCTGGAGTGCAGTGGCGCGATCTTGGCTCACTGCAAGCTCTGCCTCCTGGGTTCACGCCATTCTCCTGCCTCAGCCTCCCGAGTAGCTGGGACTACAGGCACTCGCCACCAGGCCCAGCTAACTTTTTTTGGATTTTTAGTAGAGATGGGGTTTCACCGTGTTAGCCAGGATGGTCTCGATCTCCTGACCTAGTGATCCATCCGTCTCGGCCTCCCAAAGTGCTGGGATTACAGGTGTGAGCCACCGTGCCCAGCCAAAACTAAAAAAAAATTTTGAGTGCAGTGTCATGATCATGGCTCACTACAACATCAAATTCCTGGGCTCAAGCGATCCTCCTTCCTCAGCCTCCCATGCAGTTGGAACTACAGGTGTGTTCCATCACACATGGCTAATTACAAAAAATGTTTTTTTTTTAGATATGGGGTCTTGCTATGTTGCCTAGGCTGGTCCCAAACTCCTGGCCTCAAGTGATCCTCCCACTTCAGCCTCCTGAGTAGCTGGGGTTACAGGCACAAGCCACTGCATGCAGCACAGAACTGCTATGATCTGCACTAATTAGAAGACAGTATATTTATTATGTTGTTTACTTAAAAAGACAACAGTCTATGGTTTAGGAATTTCTAGTAAGATCATATGTAATAGTTAATAGTTTATGATTTAAATTGATATCACTAAAAGAAACATATAGCATCATGATTCAAGGCATTATTTAATACTGAGCTATGAATAAAGTATTTTGATGGAAAAATAATATCTCAATGCCAGCATCCCACAGAAATCACAAAGGACTACACAATTTCCAGATGATCAGGACACAGAAAAAGTATCATAGAAATTTAGGCTTTTCCTTTTACTATGGTAAATTAAGACACATGCTATTACTACTTGTTTGGATAAAAAAAATTGGAAGTTACTATTTGAATCTCAAATAATTTCCATGGCAGGGCTTTAGCAGTAGAGTACTACTGAATAGTGGTGATGGAAAACAATAATCTGGCAGTAATAATTTGAGTCTCTGATGGAGCCTAAGAAGCAGAAGGCATAAAACACACAGAGTTTACACTTTGAAAGCACTTTATAGTTAAACAGATCATTTTTGCATATAGTGTCTCTTTGTTCCTTACAAAATCCTCCATGGTTAAGATGGCTATTTATAACAATCCTCATTTTACGAATGAAAAAACTAAGCCTGAAGCATTAAGAAACACAAATAGTGGCAGAACTGGAGCTTAAACCCAAGTCTTTTAGGTCCAATCTGCTTTATATTACTTTACTTTCCTCCTCTCTATTCATAAATTAATGTGAAAGAGAAAATGCAAACATTTTCCTAGACAAAGTGAAACATGTCCTCATATCTTACTTAAAAAAGAAGGAAAAGGAGTAGGAGGAAGAAGGAAGGAGAGAGAAGGGAGAAGGGGAAGAGGGGAGAAAAGTGGAGAGAGAGGAAAAGGGGGAAGAAGGAAGAAGAGAAGAAAACAGAGAAGGGAAGAGAAAGAAGTGGCTATTTTGAGACATCTCTCATTCCAAGAAACTGCCATGGGAAAGTCAATAAGCTTATAAACATCTGAACAAAACATGAGAAGAACCCTAAACAATTTTGAAGAAATCTAATGGAAGAGTTCTGAAAGTTTGCCTACCAAAACAATCCTGACAAGAGAGACCAAAACAATCCTGACAAGAGAGACAAAAACTGCATATATTAGAGCTGATGCTAGTTGCGATCAGGCACCATGATGTGTCTGTCAATTCTATTCTCTTGTAACAACCCATAACCCTGCATTTTTATAACACACAATATTTACTACATTCATCTGCCCCATAGAAAACTTGTCCCATTCAATGAATGAACAAAAAGTCAAACAGTGAGGAATTTCAAGAGAAAGCTACTATATTAAAAATATTCTCAACTTGAAATCAATATTATAAACTCTCATAAATGTCTCCAAATTCATGAAAAAGAAAAAGCTAGGGGTTAAGATTAAAGAACATGGATTCTTTTATGCATTATGTAGTATGTATTATAGTCCCTAAAAATATTTATATCGTATGAGTTATCTAACTCACTGCTGAAGTATCAATGACGCTTTTCTCTCTTCCATCAACGTGATCATCTTCATCTTCATCACTGAAATCTGCAGCTGCACTTTCAAGGAATTTGAAATTATCCAGCACGGAGGCAGAATCTGTTAACTCAGATTTTCTGGTGTAAAACATGTATATCCTGCTTAATCTTTCTAACTTCGACATAAGAAGTAACCCATGATATGTTGCATTAACTTCTGTTTATATGGTAACTATAAATCCCAAATCACATTATCTACATTGATTCTTATCAGTTACACTCCCACAAATTTAAAAAGCAATACAAGAAGTGGATGCTAAGTACTTTGTAATCCTATCTATCTATCTACTTACCTACCTACCTACCCTCCCTACCTACCTATCTACCTGGAGACAAAGTCTCCGGGCTCTGTCACCCATGGAGTTAGATTGATCTAACTCCAATCTCTGCCTCTCAGGTTCATGCAATTCTCCAGCTTCAGCCTCCCAAGCAGCTGGGATTACAGGCATGAGCCACCACACCCTGCTAATTTTTGTATTTTCAGTAGAGATGGGGTTCCTCTATGTTGCCCAAGCTGGTCTCTAATTCCTGAGCCCAAGTGATTTGCCAGACTCAGCCTCAGCCTCCCAAAGTGCTGGGATTATAGGCATGAGTCACTCATATCTATTTAGATTAGTGGTAATCTAATGTAAAAAACTCCCCTTCCTGATTTATTATTATTTTGATCCTTACACCAACCTTAATGTATTTCATTTTAAAAATATTTTTATGATCTCTACCACCATTTTTCTCTACTCTTGTCCTCTCTGCAACTCTCCCTTTGACCTCTTACATAAGTTTACACAACTAAGAAAATAACAAGTATGTCATTTTTCTGATGCAATCTTGTATTTCTGCTTAACAGCTACAGTAAAAGAGAAAATGTGTACATAAAGTTACTAACAGCAATACACTAGTTAAATTAACATTGCTACTAGACTTGACCCTGTTGATTAATACGCCATTAATCTCTTAGAAATAGTTGAATTTTCAAATATATGACTTGAATTTAGTTCCCTCAAAATAAATTTAGTAAAGATTGGCCGGGCACAGTGGCTCACACCTGTAATCCCAGCACTTTGGGAGGCTGAGGCAGGCAGATCACAAGGTCAAGAGATTGAGACCATCCTGGCCAAACAACATGGTGAAACCCCATCTCTACTAAAAATACAAAAATTAGCTGGGTGTAGTGGCGCATGCCTGTAGTCTCAGCTACTCGGGAGGCTTAGGTAGGAGAATCACTTGAACCCGGGAGGCAGAGGTTGCAGTGAGCTGATATCGTGCCACTGCACTCCAGCCCAGGTGAGAATGAGACTCTGTCTCTAAATAAATAAATAAATAAGTAAATTTAGTAAAGATTCCAATGGCCATAACAGAAAGATTTATCTCCAGTTCATTAGGTAATCTTTTAGACAGAGAGCATTTTCCTGAAAAAAGAAAAAAATGTAGAAACCACTACGGACAAAATTTTCAAAAGACATCTTTCTTAAATTTCAAATCTGCTTACAGCTTTGTGTTTCGTATCACCCTCCCCTAACTCTTTATTCCTACTGAAATCAGACAGATTAGCAACAGTATCTTTGTCATTCTTAAAAGACAAATCAAGGCCAAATCACACGAGTGGTCTTCCCTGAAAGTCTTTACTGAAGCTTACTAAAGTATGCATTATAGTTCTTAAAAACATTTATACTATCGGCCAGGCATGGTGGCTTATGCCTGTAATCCCAGTACTTTGGGAGGTCGAGGTGGGCGCATCACAAGGTCAAGAGATCGAGACCATCCTGGCCAACATGATGAAACCCCGTCTCTACTAAAAATACAAAAAATTAGCTGGGTGCGGTGGCACGCACCTGTAGTCTTGGCTACTCGGGAGGTTGAAGCAGGAGAATGGCGTGAACCCGGGAGGCAGAGCTTGCAGTGAGCTGAGATCGCGCCACTGCACTCCAGCCTGGGTAACAGAGCGAGACTCCGTCTCAAAAAAAACCATTTAACTTGATGACTTACATTAAACCCATAACATAAAAACAGAACTAAAGATAATGTCCACATAGTCTATATCTATGCAGAGAAATACCATGCCTTAAATTTACAAATACAAGTTAATGTATTTTTTAACGCAGCCTACAAAGTTGGAAATGTATTCTTAATTATTAATGAATACATTTTAAGGTCCAAGGAACTTTGTTTATAAAAGTCCTACAGTGAACCTTTACCTAATCCCACAATTTTAATTTATATTCCAAATAGCAGGAACTATCTTCTTGGTAGAAAATTTACAGAGTTCAATTAAAACCATTCTTCCTTTCTAAACAAGTGTCAAAAGTCATACTTAAACATTCACAGAATTCTTGGCTTTTTATTCAATTAACAATCACGGAAATTTTTTCCCAATAAATAAGAATCTCTTTATTGAACTGTTTATGCTTATTTTAAGTAGAATTATATATAATTGTATGATACATAATCCAAAATGGAAAACAAAATATTTCAAATAGCTACTGAATTGTTCACAATTACGCTGTCACTTCAAAATGGCTACTTAAAATAGGTATTTTATATCAAAGGAAAGATAAATTACAACATTATTAGATAAAAGTGGTTAAAAAACAGTGTTACTTCTAAAGAATTTGAGGTATTTTTACGATTTCTGCATCACCAATCATGAAACGTCATTCTTAGAGATTTGTACTGAATTTCCAAATAAAATCTTTTCTGAAGTTTTATTTAGTGATTAAGTCAATATACTAAAATCAATTAAATATATTAAAATATGTATTAAATATCACAAATATTCTTGAATTAAGTCATAAATAACTCCAATCCTTGTTACCTTCTAACCAAATAGAATTTTAGAATTTTTATTAAATTATAATTAAATTATTTCTGTCACTACCTAAAAGTACAAGTAATGCCCATAAAACCAAAAATATTTAATAAGAACTAATAATAGCTAAAACACTTTCCAGACAAAATACTTACCCAATCATTGCTGTCTCTGTACCATTTACAACTGAGTCCTGATTTTTGGCATCTTCCCTGTCCGTGACATCACTTGAAAAGCCCAAGAAAGCTCGCACTCATTTAGATTTCACATCTAGAATAGTATCTGTATAACCCACCTCCTGTAGACAACTGTGTGAAGAGAATCCTTAGAGTTCAGTCATACTGGAATCACTACTCTATAATTTAATATGTAAATAAAAGTATTTAAACTCATTGCCTGCATAAGACTTAACAGTACAGTACTATGCTAGTAAGACTTGTTAATAATCTTCCAGCTGCAGATGGAGCTGTCTCTTGCAGTACCAGCCTCTACAGTCACTGAGAAAAATCAGAGAACTATATAATACACCATTTATTACATTTACCATAAGAAGACGCTGGTCTTTAATATATCTAATAGCACATTCTTTCCTTTAGGCTGGATTGGAGCTAGCTCACTCCCAGACTCTACCAAATGAGTATTTTATAATAGTTATTCCAGTAGTTTTTTAAAATTTGTCATGGATCAACTGTGATCTAGAAAGAATGTTCCTAGCATATATCGTCTCCATTACACACAAGAAGGTAGTATTTCTCGAGTCACTTCTACAGAATTGAAGCTTCTATCCTGAGACAACTTTAAAATAAAAATAGACCGCAATTAAATTGTAGAACGTAGGGTGTGTGTGTACACGTGTGCGTACGTTACTGAAAGGCAGCAACACAAAAAAAGAGCAAAGGCTTTGTATTGAGGGCTAGATCTGGGTCCTATTTCTGCCACTTACTTGCATAACTTTAATTCTCCTGAACCTCAGTTTTCTATCCCCTAAAACAGACACACCTAATATTGTACCTGGCATATAGAAAGTACTCAATATCTATTAACACCAAAGTTGACCAAAGCAGACCAAAAGTGGCAGTGGCAGGACCATGAAAAAGGTAAATGCCATTAATAAACATGACAGACAAACATCAGACATTAACTTATAAGTAGGCACCGAGACTACTGGATGAAAGAAGAAAACAAAGGTTGATGAGATAACCAGTTTAAGTTCAGTTTATTAACAAGATTTGGTCTTAGTTATTATAGCTGAGTTATCTCAGAAATATATGTGATCAAAGGGAGTAAGTGTATCTTACCAAATCAAGATGCTCGTTTTTCAATCCCATCCAATATTTATAGAAAGGTCTCAATTAAAATTTGGATAATAAATTCTCAACTTTCCTAAATTTAAAGTTCTTGAAAACTGCTTTAAGGATGTTATATTTGTCCATTTTTAACAAATAATATTTGAGACATACCTCACTTTGGCAATAAAATCACATTACAAATACCTGTTTCAAAACTGCTCTTGCCATAGATAAGCTGGTTTTACTCAACAGTAAGCTGGTTTTACTAGTCTAATTAGAGCAACAGGAAATTAGAATGAACAGATGGAATGAAGTCAAATTATAAGATACCAGTTTACCAGACAAAGGAGATTATATTTTACTCTCTGTGTACTGGGTAGTCCCTAAGGGTCTCTGGGCAAATGTAAAATATGAAAGTGGTGTGAGGAAGATGGGACATGTGGGGAAGACGGAAAGTCTGAGGAAGATGCGAAGAATGAGGAAGCAACTATATGACAAAGTGAGAGGGAAGTCTGGATTTCATCGGTAGCTATGCAACTCCTGTGAATGGACCTGGACTTAAAGTCTCAGAAAAAAAATCAAAATTTAAAAATCTAGCCATAATCTGCCTATGTAAAGTTTCAAATAATATTTATATAAACATTTAAGATTACTGAGAAGAAAACCATGACAGTAGTATACAATAGAAAGAAAGGAGAAGAAAAAAGCTACTCTTTTTTATTTTATTTTTTGAGACGGAGTCTTTCTCTGTCACCCAGGCTGGAGTGCAGTGGTGCAATCTCAGCTCACTGCAACCTCCGCCTCCTGGGTTCAAGTGATTCTCCTGCCTCAGCCTTCCAAGTAACTGGGATTACAGGTAGGGGCCACAATGCCCAGCTAATTTTTCTGTATTTTTAGTAGAGACAAGGTTTCACCATGTCAACCAGGCTGGTGTCAAACTCCTGATCTCAAGTGATCCACCTGCCTCGGCCTCTCAAAGTGCTGGGATTACAGGCATGAGCCACCATGCCCGGCTGTGATTTATGAAAACCACTCAATTTTCACTAAACATTATCAAAATGCTAAATATTACAATAGCATATTCTCCTGACATCTTTGAATATATAGCAATGTGAACTTTTATTTCTAAAAGCTGAAAGAAAAGCTCTGACTTTCAAATAAATACTATATTAGTACAAGGTTGGGTTTGTTTTTTTTTTTTGAGACAGGGTAGGTCTTGGTCTGTCACCCAGGCTGGAGGACAGTGGCATGTTCATAGCTCACTGTAACCTCAAACTCCTGGGCTCAAGTGATCCTTCCAACCCATCCTCCCCAGTAGCTAGGAACATGAAGCTTGGCTAACTTTTTTTATTTTTTTTAATGATGGGGTCTCACTATGTTGCCTAGGCTGTTTTTTTTCTCTTTTCCTCTAAAATAAATTATAACATGTTACTATACTTAGACAAAATCTATTATCGTTACATCAGAATTAAATATCAAATTATAATTAGGGTCTGTTAACCCCATAGTAAGAACACTATGTTTTATGTTAACATACTAAAACTGTTATTTGACCATCCTGTTCAACATTAAACACAGCAGCGTTCCTATAAAGACCAAAGCCCACGTGACAGCATTCCCAAGTCTAGGATCTCCGTCATACTTTTCCTTTGGCATGAGGAATGCCCAAAGGACGCTGATGTACTCCACCTAACAAAGCAGCCATTGCAAAACTATATCCACTGACAGCTTCTGGTGAGGTCTTCAAGTTGTTGAGCCGTTCTGCACACCTGTCTAGAAATGGTGTCAGCTGGAAAGGTAATGCCACAGCCACACAGCGCAAACACCATGCAGCAGCAAGTCGGGCAGTCATGCTTGGATGAAGAAGCACTGAAGTCACAATCTCCAAAAGCCCTAAAAAAGAAATACTCAAAATATTACTCTTTAATGAAGTCAAATGACTTCAGAGACTCAAAGACTATCTGAAAATCAATAACTGAAATCACAATCACCAAGATTTTACACATATAGATCCACAACTTTGCCTAAAACTACATACAGTAGAGTACTTCAAAGGAATATTTTCTATGAAGAACATAGTACAATTATATTTAATGTTGATGTAAAATTTAATAGAAGTCTTCAACAAATTTTAGTCAAGTTTTATAAAAAAAACTACCACAATAGCTTTTGATTTCTGTTCCAAAACTTTAACCATTTAATTCAATATTCTTTACAAGGAATCTTTTTTTTTTTTTTTTTTTTTGAGACTTGCTTTGTCCCAGGCTGGAGTGCAGTGGCATGATCTTGGCTCACTGCAACCTATGCCTCCTGGGCTCAAGCAATTCTCCTGCCTCAGCTTCCCAAGTAGATTACAGGCACGTGTCACCACACCTGGCTAATTTCTGTACTTTCAGTAGAGACAGACTTTTACCATGATGACCAGGATGATTTTGAACTCCCGACCTCAAGTGATCTGCCCACCAGGGCCTCCCAAAGTGCTAGGATTACAGGCATGAGCCACCGTGCCCAGCCAATCACAACAAATATTAATTTAAGTAAAACTTGATGATCTGAAGTGCTAATGATGACGATGATAAGCAACTAATCAGGAATTAAATATCAATCACACTTACGACTGAAAAAAGTGAAAAAACATGCTAGCAAGTAACTGAATGTCATACCTATAGACGCTTCTTGAATAAGAGGGGATGTGGTGGCATTCAAGCTCTGCACCAGGCTCCGGAGTTCCTGGAGGGCACAGACCATCACATGCTGGCTTGCTGCAATGTCTGCTGCACCAGATTTGTTTCGTCTACTTGTGTCATTCAACTGCCTCTGGAAACACAAAATCATGTCTTTGACATAGGAGAAATGAATTGTGGTATGATTTTTTTGGTCTACACAATTTATGATTTTAGCCATACCAGTTGATGTCTGAGTGTTAAAAACTATGCAGTTATTTCTCAGTGGAAAACTTGCAGAACTAAACACTGAAGTGACTTAAAAACATTGTTTAATGGCTTTATAATAATGCTAAAATACATACTGAGATATATCTTTGCTTCCAGGAATACAACCTAATTTTAGCAAGCAGCAGCAATCCAGTGTATAAAAGCACAGATACTGCAGAAACAAGACTTGGGTTCAAATCCCAATTCCACTAGTTATATTAGTTACGTGACATTGGGCAAGATATTCAACTTTTCTGTCCCAATTTCCGTATCTGTTAATGGGCTTACATGCCTATTTCAAACGGTACTGTGGTGATTAAAAAGTCAGTGCATATAAAGAATTTAACACAATGCTGCCCATAACACACATTCAATAAATGCTAGCAGCTATTATTACTTTATTACCATTGCTACTTTAAGTATTCCAGTATATTGGAGGTATCTGTTAAATTACTGACCAGAAAATGGATCTATAAGGAAAATGCCTTAAGTACCTCTTACTGGAATGTTTCTGTAAGTTCCCATTAATTAGCCTTGCTGCCTGCTACCCCAACCTTTTAGCTTCCACTAGAATTGAAACGTGTTTGACAAGAGACAACCAAAGATCCCTTGCCAAACTACTAACTGAGAATACATTCTGGCCCACAAATCCCCAACACGTATCATTATATTTAATTCTGCTTTCAGGATTAAAAAAAAAAAATCAAATAACGAATTTATGACCTTAACATTACGAACCTTTAAATGATAGTAAAACTTTCTTTTTTGCATTCATTATGAATTAATAGACTATAAAATACATAATAAAGAATAGGATATAATAGATTAATAAATTGAGGACTATAATTAAATTTTTTTTTTGAGACAGAGTCTTGCTCTGTTGCCCAGGCTGGAGTGCAGTGGTGCCATCTCAGCTGACTAAAACCTCTGTCTCCTGGGTTCAAGCAATCCTCCCAACTCAGCCTCCTGAGTAGCTGGGACTACAGGTGTATGCCACCATGCCTGACTGATTTTTGTATTTTTTAATAGAGACAGGGTTTTGCCATGTTGGGCAGGCTGTTTTCAAAGAATTCCTGGGCTTAAGTGATCCAACCATCTTGGCCTCCCAAAGTGCTGGGATTACAGGCATGAGCTACCATGCCTGGCCAAATAACTCTTTTTGTTTTTAGGTATTTCTGGACTTGGAAATGCATAAACTCTAGCTTTTGATTGCTAAACTTTAAGCTCCCTGAGGACAGGTGCTGTATGCATCCGGCTTGCTATTTTACTCCCACCATTTGGCGCAGTGTTTCTGGCACTAAACATTTCCTCAATGAATCAATGTGCAAATTATTCTTTAAGTTGTGAATCTAAGATAGATGACTATTTTAGCATATTTAAGGAATGATATCTCATTAATTTAAACACTCTTTAATTCACAATTCATAATTTTCAGTTAGCTCTATACATTTAAAACTAGTTTACTGGCTGGGCGTGGTGGCTTATACCTGTAATCCCAGCACTCTGGGAGGCCAAGGCAGGTGGATCACTTGAGGTCAGGAGTTCAAGACCAGCCTGGCCAATGTGGTGAAACCCTGTTTCTACTAAAAATACAAAAATTAGCAGGGTGTGTGGTGGCACACGCCTGTAATAACAGCTACTCAGGAGGGTGAGGTAGGAGAATAATGTGAACCAGGGAGGTAGAGGTTGCAGTGAGCCAAGATTGCACCACCGCATTCCAGCCCAGACAGCAGAGCTAGACTCTATCTTAAATAAAATAATATAAAATAAAAAATAAAACCAGTTTACTAAGCAAGCCATTATAAACAACAAAAACTACAACTATTTATGTTTTTTTACTAATTTTATAAAACATTTAATACATATATCTCTAAAAAATAAATTATTGATATTTATTCATTAAATCCTTATTTCAAAAGACCTCTATTAGTCAACATAATTTCCCTTATTAAAGTTAGTATAGTGAAATAGTGAATAATAGTGAAAAAACTAAACTTTTAGAATTTATATTTTGCCTTGCTTTTAGTATTGCTTTTATATTTAGTTTATAACTGGATTAAAAGCTCCATGAAGGGAGAAACTTTATCTCATTCATTATTTGAACCCTGAATTACTGCTCTGCAAATCTAACACACTCAATAACTATTTGTTAAATTGAAAAATTTATAAAATTGATACTTTTTAGAAAAGAATTTCTTGTAATTATGTATAACTGAGGTTTCACAGTACATCTTATAGCGGGCTAATAACCATCTGTAATTGTTCCTAAGTTTTTATATTAGGCCTACGAGGGAAGGAAAAGAAACAATAAAAATTTATCCTTATAAAACAACAGGCTCTAAAAGCAGAAAGAGGACCATAGATTTTTCCTTGAAGACAGCAACCACTGTGCTGCTGCATGCCAGAAAAGTTATAAAATCCGTATAGGTACTAGAAAGAAAACAGAAAACACAATCTTACCAACATGCCACCCAAATCTTTAACAACTCTATTTCACTGTAATTCTGTGATTTTAGTATCAAATAAGAGTACTCAATAAAAATCACCATGAAAACACACAGAAAGATAAACTAATCAGTCTTATGGATATTTATTAAAAATAATAATAAAGAACTAATTGACTAAGGTAATCAACACATATAATGATACCGATTCTTACCTATGGCTTTCATTTGTTTTCCAATAGCTTGGCAGATTTTTTTGGCACCGGCAATCTGGGCTTTTTCACCTAGCAAACTGCCCACAGTAGCTCTTAGGATAAAGGAAACACATCGTCTGGAGTACACAGCCTCCACATGTGTTTGTGTTGCCCGAGGATGGGAAACCAGATCAAGTACGTGGGACAGGAACGTGGCAAAGCTGTGCTCCAACCACTGACCACCCAATGTTGTCACAAAAACAACATAACGCCTGTAAATAGAGGAAGGTACGACTTCAGATACACTTACATAACTGAACAGAAATCAAAGATAAAGCAACTACTAAAATAACTGATAACAGCATGCAGAATAAATTATATTTGAGGCTGAAACAGAGAAAATTTAAACTTGAGGTCTTTTTACTACTTCTGGAATATGAATTATTAATGAAGTATCTTTGACTAAAAAACAGTTCTTAAGATAACAACTGCATGAAGAACATAAAGGGACAGCAGTGAGAGGGAAGGGAAGCTGAATTTACCCCAGTGATCGGGAAGGTAACAGGTTATTACAGAAACAAGAAGACCTTAACATCCTAAATAAACACTGACTTAGAGCTATAAAACCCCTACATACAACTTTTTCTGTAAGTTAAAAAATTGTTTACTTATATTTTATACTTGTTTCAGGATCAAGGTACAGTTATGATTTTGACTATGATCACCATTTCATCTTATTAGGTGTTAATTATTATTAGATCATTAACCATAACCTCTTATTCTGTGTTATTTTGAAATTATAATTCCAAGTCAGATATAATCTTATAATTACATTGGTTATTAAACACATAGAAAATCCAATCAAAGCATTAACCAATATTTTCAGCTACAGGGTTGTTGGATAATATTAAAATCTAAATGCTCAAGCTACCTGAATACAGTTTCAATGAAAACTGAGTTATTTTATGCCTGATTTTCTGTTAAGCAAAATGTAAGAACTTTAAAGATATTTACACAAATATAGTAGACATAGGCTTATTTATATATTATTAAATATCTACTGAATTTCCATATAAGCATGTAATTTGGAATTTGAATGTAATTCATTCATTTGGTAAAAGAAACATTTAGAAAGAAGCCAGACAATATTAAAAATGTCTGTGTGAGCTGTTATTTAGTAACAGTTTTCCATGAAGTTTCACAAGTGATATGAACAAAATCTTTTTTTTTTTTTTTTTTTTTTTTTTGAGATGGAGTCTCACTCTGTCGCTCAGGCTGGAGTGCAGTGGTGCAATCTCGGCTAACTGCAACCTCCACCTCCTTGGTTGAAGCGATTCTCCTGCCTCAGCCTCCTGAGAAGCTGAGACTACAGGTGTGTGCCACCACACCTGGCTAATTTTTTGGTGTTTTTAGTAGAGATGGGGTTTCACCATGTTAGTCAGGCTGGTCTCAAACTCCTGACCTCAGGCAATCCGCCCACCACGGCCTCCCAAAATGCTGAGATTACAGGCATGAGCCACCATGCCTGGACAAAATTCTTTTACATGTATGTGTTACAAACCTGCATAACTCCAACTCTCACTTCACGATTAACAGACCCTCCAACTTTTAACATTTCTCCAAAGCTCTTTAAGAAACCTGACCCTCCATGCAGAAATCCTGTGGCCATGAGTTCTAAGACTTCATCAAATGTTGCTCGCTTCACATTCTGACGCATTACTGTCAAGAAGAAAAATAAAAGTATAAGCAAACATATTTCTGAGGCACTTAGCTTAATAATTCAAGTAATTATTTTTAAGGATACTTCACTACAGTGGGGAAATGGTTTAGTTTCCTTATAATTTTGTTCTTAAAATTTTCAATGTACTTGTAAACCTGAATTCAATTCCAAAGGAAAAAATGCTCAGAAGATGGAAAGAGCTAGAAATAAAATTCAATAAATCGATGCAAAATAGTCTAATAATAATGATAATACTGTGTGTAACACAATAAGGACAAAGCATACCCACAGCAGCTACTACTAACTGATCTCAGTTCTCATTCCCGCCTGAGGTGGACACAAAAAACTTTTCTCATCACGGTGCTTTCTATACAGTAGTTACCAGTAGATTAAAATGTTAGTGGGAATGCAACTGAATCGGCATCCCTGGTATAGGATTTCATATTTTAGGAAGTCCTTCCACATATAGTAGCAAATGCAATCCTCACAAAAATTCTGTAGAGAGGAGATACAAAGCTCATGGCTAAGAATGCAAGCTTTGGTATCTGGCTGCCTGGGATTTTAATTTCATTTCCAACACAGAACAGTTTTTAGAAAATTAGTTACAGAATCTCTCTAAGTCTCAATTTCCTCATCTATAAAACAGTAATAACAGTACATATAATTCACAGGGCTTTTATGAGGATTAAATTTTGTAATACACTTAATTCAGTGCCTGGTACAAAGTTAGCACTTTAAAACATTACATCATCATCATCATCATCATCATCATCATCTACTGAAATAATTATCATTAAAGATGAAGAAATCAAAGCTCAAAGAAGTGAAATAGGATTTCACAGTTAATAAAGAGACAGGACTTGAACCTAAAACATCTGGTTCTTTTTCTATGACACAGAGGTTGGGTAGAAGTGGGGACAAGACTGGGGCAGAGTTCACTCAGCATCTGCTCACAGGCAACCCTGAGATATCTCTATGGAACTGTGAAGCAAAGCAAGAGTAATTTGAAAACTCCATGCTGCCTCTGATTCTGTTTATAATGATAATCAAGAAAAATTAAAAATTAATACTGTGGTAGAAATGGGGATCTACTCATCAGAGACTTAAAATAAACAGCAAATAAAGTGCCAGATTCCAGTACCTTATACATTATCCAAAATCATTTCATAAATCTTATGTGCTTATATGTCCAGCATAATTACTAGATATCCTGTACATTATCATCACAAAAAATGTGACTATATCAAGGAAAATGCCATTTGTGTTTTCTTTTTTTTTTTTAATTTTTTGAGATGGGGTCTTGCTCTGTCGCCCAGGCTGGAGTACAGTGGCACGATCTCAGCTCACTGCAACCTCTGCTGCCCGGGTTCATGTGATTCTCCTGCCTCAGCCTCCCAAGTAGCTGGGATTACAGGCGCATGCCACCATGCCTGGCTGATTTTTGTATTTTTAGTAGAGACGGGGTTTCAGCATCTTGGCCAAGCTAGTCTTGAACTCCTGACCTCGTGACCCACCCATCTCGGCCTCCCAAAAGTGCTGGAATTACAGGCATGAGCCACTGTGCCCGGCCAGGTTCCTTCATTTTATGAAAAAGTAGACAAAGATACTTAAAAATTTTAAATCCATTACAGTGACTTGCCTGTATGTAATAACTAATTAGGTCTGTTATGGTCTAAATCAAGGGCAAACAACACCTGTTGCCTGTTTCGGCATTAATGCTGTGGCCATGACTCTTCCTAAAAGTTTAGATACTGCCACTCGTACCCCATAATTTGAGTTTTCCAAAGCCTTAAAGCAGAGAGTGGCTATATTTTCTAGTTCAGCAGTCCACATAAATACAGCTTCATTCTGTAGTTCTAGTAGACACTGGAATTAAAAACAAAAAAGTAAATAACATCCTACAACATCTGCTTCCAAAATGGAATAGTAAGAACCAGACTCACCACCTCTCTTGAGATAACCAAAAAACTCGACAAAATAAATGAAACAAAAGTTTTCAAGACACTGGACATCAGGCAGGGATGCATCTTAAGGTATCCTTAAGAGATGAGGAAAAAACAAGATGAACCCTACAATTGTCCCAGCCTACTGCCTTGAGTGAGTTTCTAGTTAGGGAGAAACACGCAACACTAAACCACCACATTAGAAAAGAAGAAGGGTCTCAAATCAATAACCTCAGCTTCACCCTTAAAAAACTAGATGAAGGAGAGCAAACTCAACACAAAGTAAGCAGAAAAAGGAAATAATAAAGGAAATTAATGACTAGGAAACTAAAAAAAGAGTAGAAATGAAACCAAAGTTGCTTCTTCAAGAAAACTAATAAATTTGATAAATCTCTAGTCAGGCTGATCAGGAAAAAAAAAACAGTAAAAATACAAATTACCAAAATTAGAAATGAGAGAGGTCAAATCACTACAGATTTAACATGTTTTAAAAAGTTAAAGAGAATATGTGAACAACTTTATGCCAATAAAATTGATAACTTAGAGGAAACAGACAATTCACTCAAGAAGAAACAGATAACCTGAATAGCCCAATATCTGTGCTAAAATTTGATTCTGTACGTCAAAATCTTTCCCTCAAAAAAACTCTAGGAGATGGCTACACCAGTGAATTCAACAAAATGTTCAGGTAAGAAATAATACCAATTCTACACAAACTCTTCCAGAAAATTGAAAGGAACTTTCCAACTAATCCTATAATGTCAGTATCACCTTGATGCTGAAACCTGACAAAGACACTACTTGAAAAAGAAACTACATACCCATATCCCTCATGAACACAGATACACATTTCTAAACAAACTTCTAGCAACTCTAATACAATAATATATAATAAGGATAATATATCACGACCAAGTGAGATTTATCCTAGGAATGCAATATTGGTTAAAATTCTAAAACTAATCAATGTTATTCACCACATTAGCAAACCAAAGAAGAAAAATCAAATCATTATCTCAATAGATGCTGACAAATGATTGACAGGCATGTGCCATGATGCCTGGCTAATTTTTGTATTTTTAGTAGAGATGGGGTTTCACTATGTTGGCCAGGCTGGTCTCGAACTCCTGACCTCAGGTGAGCCACCCATCTCGGCCTCCCAAAGTGCTGGGATTACAGGCGTGAGCAACCATGCCCAGCCTGGATGTTGACATTGATAGAATTCACGATTTTAGTCATATTTCCCCAGTCTTATTTGTATTCTGTCAATATCTGTATGTTTAACACTACAAGATGTTGCTAAGAGAAATCAAAGACCAAAATAAATGGAGAGATATATCATGTCCATAGGATGGAAGATTTAATATTGTTAGGATGGCAATTCTCTCCAAATTCAATGCAACCTGAATCAAAATCCCAGCATGGTATTTTTGTAGACATTGACAAACCTAGACAGGCAAAACAATTTTGAAAAAGAACAAAGTTGGAAGGCTAACAGCACCTGATATCAAGACTTATTACAAAGGTACTGTAATGAAGAAAATTGTTGTTGGCATAAAGATAGACAAATGGATCAAAGAAACAGAATAGAAAGTCCAAAATTATACCCGCACATATTCACACAACTGATTTTCAACAAAGGGTGCAAAGGGAGTTTAGTGAAGAAAAGCCTTTTCGAAATGGTACTGGAAGAAGTGGATATCCATATTGAAAAAAAACCAAAAAATTTTGATTCAAACCTTGCACCATATACAAAAATTAACACAAAATGGATCATATATCTAAGTATAAAACTGTAAAACTTCTAGAAGGAAACATAGGACAAACCCTGATTTATGAAATGTTTCCTTAGATACAACACCAAAAGCACAATCCATATAAGAAAAATTGATACATCGGATGAAATTCAAAATGTCTTTTCCTTACAAGGCACTGTTTGGAGAATAAAGAGACAGGCCACCCATTGGGAAAAATATTTGTAAATCACATATCTGATAAAGGAATATGTAATAAACCTATAACACACTCTCAAAAGTCAATAATTACAAAACAACACAAGAAAACAGTGGACAAAAGATTGAGCACATCCTTCTTCAAAGAAGATATGGATGGCAAATAAGCACCTGAAAATATGCTTATCATTAGTCATTAGGGAAATGCAAATTAAAGCCACAATGAGATACCACTGAGATATGAGATACAATGAGATATGTATCCATTAGAATGGCTTAAATTAAAAAGACTGTCAGTAACAAACAATGGTGATGATATGGAGGAAGTGAAATTCTCATACATTGCTAGCAGAAATGTAGAATGGCACAAGTACTTTGGAAAACAGTTTTGTAGTTTTCTGAACGTTAAACTAAATCTGCCCTATCAATCAGCTATTCCATCCCTAGGTATTTGCTGAAGTGAAATGAAAGCATATGTTCATGCAAAAACTTATATACAGATGTTCACAGCAGCTTTTTTTGTAATAATCAAAACTGGAGGCAACTCAAATGTTTATAACAGGTGAGTGAACAAATCAATGTGACATATCCATACAATGAAATACTACTCAGCAATAAAAAGGAATGAACTATGGATACATATAACAACATAAATGAATTTCAAAATAATTATACTAAGTGAAAGAAGCCAGAATACACATACATAAACGTACATCTCATTATGTGATACTATTATATATAATTCTAGAAAATGAAACTAATCCGTTGGAACAAAAAACATAATTTAAAATTTTAAAAGAAAAAAAATCATTGACTGTTTAAGAGCAAGAAGGATAAAGAGCAGTATTCTAAATTGGTTGAGTACTAACCTTGGCCACTGCACATCGAACAGCCATTGACCATCAGTCAAGAGAGACCTGGCAATCTTTTAAATATCACGATGAGAGGAAGCTGCTGCACCACCCAGTCCACTCAGAACTTTCTGTACACTCATTAAGATTTCACTTCGCCCTTGAGACTAGACATGTATACAAAACTATTTTGTAAAATAAATTCCATATTTAAACAAGAACATACCAAGACAAAAGTTCTTTGGGTCTAATGGTCTTACCTCCAAATTATAAACAGTAAATAGTGAAAAGTACAATAAAATTAAGTATTCTAGAAAGTACCTGGCAAGTAAGAATAGTCAATTAAATAATATCTTTCTAAAAAATTAGGTTTTAAGTAAATATATTCCAATATTTCTATGACTTACTGAAGTACATAAAATATAATGAAAACATGAAGACAGATTCAAAAGCTTCAATATCATATCTCAATATATAAAATATTTCAGAATGTAAAATATTAAGTAAAAAAGTTAAGAAATAATATATAAACAATCCAAAAGACGAAGCAGAAAACATCCAACACATTTAAGAAAACATGTCAGAAATATAGCAAACCTTCATCTTCTCATGACTAACTCAAACTCTTATATCCATATTCTCATAGTGCTTATTGTTATTTCTAATAGTATACTCATCACAGTGTATCACAATGCTTATTCACACTTAGATCTCTTCCACTAAACTGTAAGTTCTTTGAGGTCAGGACAATCTTTGTATGTTTAATGCCTGACAAATAATATGTCCTCAATTCCTTTTTAATGAATGAATAGACAAATAGTTCCCATAAGAGGTATCCAATTCTAATCCAGGCTGGTATCACTGAACAGGAAAATAATTTAGACACAAAACACAAAGGGACAGGAAAAAGGTGATGTGACAAATGAGGCAGAGATGGGAGAGATGCATCTACAAGCCAAGGAAGATCAAAGATTTCCAGCAACCACTAGAAGGTACAAAGGAAAGGAAGCATTCTTCCCTAAATCTACTTCAGTGGAAACATGGCCTTGCTGACACTTTATCGCAGACCTCCAGCTTCCAGAACTGTGAGACAATAAATTGTTGTTTTAAGCCACCCAGTCTAAGGTAATTTATTACAGCAACCAGGAAATTAACACATTAGCTATGGCACCAAAAAAGAAAAAAGAAAAAAAAAAGCCAATCCAAAAGTACCATAGGACTAAATAAAAAATAATAGGTAACCCTATTCCTTGCCAAAGAAAAGCATTCTTTCCCTTCCCCCTGATATATGTTAAAAGAAGGGACAAGTAATAATTTGAAATTACCTCCTTGCTAAGCAATATGAATACCATAGTGACAGAAAAAGAAACAAACATATTTTAGCTGACATCTAACTCTTGCCATAAGCAAATATTCAAATAATATTGGTTGTAAAACTTACCTCTGCACTTTTCAGAGATTTCAATAGATTATTTACTGTTTCTGGAAATGCGCTGCCCAACATTCTCCCCATTTTTTCATAAAATGCTCCGACACAAGCCACCGCAGCCCCATAAGAAGTGACAATTTCACTGGTCATTGTTCAGGTTAATGACACAATTATACTTTTCTCTTCAGAAATAAATTTGCATTTGTCTAGGACACTTTTGGCTATAATCCTTAATTTCAACTATCAAAAACAATTTGTTTATCCTTCATAACTGCAACAAATACTATACTATATTTACACTGTATTCTTGTTAAATACTATAGTTAAATTGTATTCTTGTTAGGAATACAAAAGAATCTATATATGTACATAATAAATTATACCCATTCTTTGGGAAGAAATCCAAGTATTTCTTTTTGTTTTTTTGGGAGACAAAGTCTCACTCTGTCACCCACACTTGAGTGCAGTGGCGTGGTCCTGGCTCACTGCAACCTCTGCCTCCTGGGTTCAAGCCATTCTCCTGCCTCAGCTTCCTGAGTAGCTGGGATTACAGGTGCATGCCACCATTCCCAGATCATTTTGTATATTCAGTAGAGACAGGGTTTCACCACGTTAGCCAGGCTGATCTCAAACTCCTGACCTCAGGTGATCCGCCTGCCTTGGCCTCCCAAAGTGTTGGGATTACAGGCGTGAGCCACGGTGCCCGGCCCCTAAGCTTTGCTTCTATGAAGACTTTCCAAATTATGTCAATCCTCAACAATCCCTTTCTTCTGTCATTATATATAACACTTAATGTCAATCACTCATTTTGACAAAAGTATATCATTTACTGTGTTGTAACTTGACCATTTTATATGTCTCTATCTTGTCCTGCCAGTGGAAATGTAAACTCCAGAAACAGGAAATATATCCCATACATTTGCATTGCTCACAGTGTCTGCCTCTTAATTTACAAATAATACTATGCTATTTGTAAACCTGTAAAATTTAATCTAAATTACATTAACAGAACACTTGGAATAATAAAGTAATAGAAACACACTTCTTCAGGAGCAAGAAATGACCCCAGTGTCACTTAGGTCAATAGTAAGTGAATAGCTGTGGGTTTACCTTAAAGGCAAAAGTAGGACATGGTGGTTAAGAGCGGATGCTTTGGAGTCTGGCAGACCTGTGCCTAAATCCTAGAATCCACCATCTAATAGCTATGTGTAGTTGGATCTTGGAAGTGGGCAGGTGGTCTACCATGAGGCAAGCCATTCCCGCTCCAACAAATAAAAATAAATAAAAGCTATGTGATCTGAGCAATTTAAAGACGAGAGGTTAACTAAATTTAGCTCACAATCAAACACATAATAAACAGTAGAATCAGGGAATCAACTTTCACCTTTTCAACTCCAAATCTCATGCTTTTTGATACCCTGTAGGCTGATAATAAATTTAAAATGACTGGCATCACACGCCGGCATACATTAGAGATTTCCTAAATAGGACCCATGGATCCACTGGAAATACATATGAATGTATAATCAATTCTACTTAACCAGAACTATAAAATTATGTGTATATACGCTAAGTGGCAGTGAACTAAATCATCAAAGTATTAACATAGCTTCAAACTTCAAAACAAACCAGAAAGTACTAGTACTGTCTAATCTCCTCTAAAACTTTTGAGGTCTTTATCTATCCTAAACAAAACACAAAAATCTAGTCACAATATATCTAGGTAGTTACCTAGTGATACCAGGTAACTACCTAAAAGTAGACCTAAAAATTAGAATCCAGGTTTTGAAAAATCTCTCCATTTCCTCTGTAAGCTATTACACTGACCATGGCCCCTTGAATGTTGATGTTCTAGAGTTGTATACCTAGCCATCTTCTCTTCTCAAATATACTCCTCCTCCTAGGTAACTTTACTCATATCAAAGAATTCAGCCTACTCACCAAAACTACGTTCCCAACAAATCTCTAAAATCCCAACTAGAATTTCCAACTACACTGTCATTTGGATATTCCCATTTGTATTCCAGAATCAGAATGCCTAAAATTTAACTCATTATCTTCCCATCACAACTCAATCCACTTAGAGCTCTCATTGTTAGCAGCATGTTGCAGGTTCCACCCACCTGGGGGTTTTTATGGTCCATAGTCTCCTAAGTTTCCTTGAAAGAAAAAATAAAACTTCAAGGGCCCCTGTTAAAGTAAGTACTTACAATTTTGTTGGTAAGTAGGCCGCAGTGTCATCTTTATCTCTGATAATGTCATTGCATTTATCAAGTGTCTGAAAAACTGTAAAAGTATCCCCAACGCTATAAAGGGCTGCGAGATTTTTAGCTAATAATTTTCGTGTAGGTGGTCCAGGTGAACTACTTATTAATCCAGTTAATTGTTCCACAAGTTTTTTCTGTTTTTCCTTTACATCGGTCTGTTACAAAAAAAATTTTAAAAGAACATCATTAAAAAATTGTTTTTGTTACCTTTTAATCAAAATAAAAAATACTTAACACTTAAGGCACTCTAATAATTAAAAATCTATATTGTATTAAACATAAACCATGAGAATTTTCAAGTTAAGGAAAAGTTCAGTAAGAAATGAGCCATTCTTTCCTACATTAAATATTCTCCTTCATTCTCCTCCAGAGCCAAAAGGTTAGCTTCAATAAAAGTGAAGACTCTGATTCAAAAAGTTATGAGACCAACTTACTAAGAAATAAACCAACAGCCAAAGGATGCAAAATACTGGGTGTACGGACAACTGATGTCTTAGAACACAGATAGGTTACCTATGTAAAAGCAAAGTCAGTAGTTCATAAAGTTACAGGTCAGCAAATGAAACCAAAAGAAACTGAAAAGCCCTAGGCAACAGGAAAAAAAAATACCCAGCTCTACCCATAATCAATACCTAGAATTCATTCATTTACTCAAACAATATTTATTATGTACTTAATGTATGCCATGTACTAGGGTGCAACAGTGAACGAAATAGACAAACAAGTCCCTGCCCTCATGAAGTTTACATTCTAGTGGGGAGGAATAGAGTTTACTAAACAAACAAATGAATAGTATAGGTGCTTACTGTTTTATGTGGATTAATTAGAAAAGGCCTCTCTCTGAAAAGAAGTGAAGGGGTGAGCCATGCAGATGCCCAGGGGAAGAACATTCCAGGTTGAAGGAACAAGTATAAAGGCCTTGAGGCTGGAGTATTCTTAGCATCCTTAGCATCCTTAAAGACAGCAAGGAGGCCAGTTTGGCTGGAGTGGAGTAAGAGAAAGTAGTAAGAGATGAAGTCAGAAGGATAAAAGGGACCAGATGAGGTAGTCTCTTGTACCCCACTATAGAACTCTGTATGTTACTCTCAGTAAGAGAACTTTGTATGTTACTCTGAGTAAGAGTTTGAAGCAGAGCAGGGTGATGATCTAAATATTTTAGCAGGCTCACTCTGACTTCTAAGAATACTCTATAAGGTCCATAAATGGAAAGCATCATGAGCAAATAGGAAGCAGATGCAATAATCCAGATGAGAGATGATAGCAGTAACCATGGAGATGATAAATAAACTCTGGATTTGTTTGTGGATGAAACCATAGGATTTGCTGGTGAATACGACGTGAAATTTGAGAAAAAGAGGGAAGTCAAAAATGACTCTATGGTTTTCCCCCTGAGCAACTAGAAGGATGAAATGGTCATTTCCTGAGATAGAGAACATGGGGGAAAGGGCAGGTTTGGGAGGAGAAATCAAGAATTTGATTTGGGTATGTTAACTCTGAGATGCCACTTAGATAAGAAAGAGGTGGAGTAAACATTATTCTGGGAAACATTATTTTATAGATGATGGTAAAAATCATACAATTAGATGATATCACTGAAGGAATATGTACAGATTAAAAAAGAAATGCCCGGCCGGGCGCGGTGACTCATGCTTGTAATCCCAGCACTTTGGGAGGCTGAGGCGGGCGGATCACGAGGTCAAGAGATCAAGACCATGGTGAAACCGCGTCTCTACTAAAAAATTACAAAAAAATTAGCCGGGCGTGGTGGCGGGCGCCTGTAGTCCCAGCTACTCGGAGAGGCTGAGGCAGGAGAATGGCGTGAACCCGGGAGGCGGAGCTTGCAGTGAGCCCGAGATCGCGCCACTGCACTCCAGCCTGGGTGACAGAGCGAGACTCCGTCTCAAAAAAAATAAAAAACAAAAACAAAAAAAATGCCCTGAACTGAGGAAGAGTTTAAAAAGAACAAGAAGTAGTAGTTAGTGAAGTGGGAGAGGAACCAAAACCTAACAGTGTCTTGGGAAGCCACGAACAGGAAGAAAACTTCACACAAACTGTGCAAAGCAATGATAATAATCTTATTGTTTAATTTGGGTGGAGGGTGTACAGATATCCATATTATGCTTCATGTTTTATATACTCTTGTATTTATCTATTTCACAACAAAATTAAAGATCTTTTAAGTGTTTCAAGGTGAAAAGATGAAGATGGATCAAATGAGACAGAATACTGACCACTATTCTGGGCAATCTGTCATCAGTAATGGCTGGACAAGCGCTGTTTCAGTGGAGTGGAAGTAAATCCCCAGCTGTAGGGGAGTTAAGAGAAAACAGAAACCCCTAGTTGAAGATTACAAGTGAATCCAGGCATTAACTTTTTTTTTTATACTTTAAGCTCTAGGGTACATGTTCGCAATGTGCAGGTTTTTTACATATGTATACATGTGACATGTTGGTGTGCTGCACCCATTAACTCATCATTTACATTAGGTCATGCACTAACTCTTTCTATAGAAACTCCATTAAAACCATACTAAAGGGTAACAACAACAACAACAGGAACAATAACAACAAAGCACAAATCCAAAGGGTAAAGAAAAGAGGAAAAAGAATCAACACAGTATTTGGAAACCAAGTGTTCCCAACAGGGAAAGCTGTGAAATGACCTAACTTACAACACAGGACCCCCTAAGAGATCATGGTTTTTTTAGGCCCTAGGTGCTTCTGGAGGTGGGAGTGAAGTTGTACCTTGAGATAGAGGGAATGGTTGAGAGTCTAACAAGCAGAAAGAATCCTCTTCTCCATTATGGAAGCAGACTGAAAGTTTATTCTCTGGGAAGAGTGAAATATTGTATGTATAGACTAGGAGAGTCCAGGCACAGTTGCGGTCTGGGAAAACTGCACTGAAAATGGGGAGATGCAGTGAAAGTTCACATACTGAACGTTAAAGTCCCCAGTCTTCTCCCACCAATTCCAAGAACGTAGCCAGCTAGCTATATGCTCTTCAGACATGAGAGTAGAAAAGTATCTTCTGGGGAATGACTAGCCTACAGAAACCTAAAATACTAAGGTCAGGAACCAAACTAGCTTACAGTGAAGTCCAGTTTAAAAGACTGGCCCTGCTGAGAAAAGTTTTTACTACTCACTTTTAAATTTGAGCAGGCAGTAAAAGATCATCAGACATTTGAGGGAAGTATCTACTTTTTTTTTTTTTTTTTTTCAGATGGAGTTTCACTCTTGTCGCCCAGGCTAGAGTGCAATAGCATGATCTTGGCTCCTTGCAACCTCTGCCTTTTGGGCTCAAGCAATTCTCCTGCCTCAGCCTCTCGAGTAGCTGGGATTACAGGCACCCATACCACGCCTGGCTAAAAAAAAAAAAAAAACACACACACACACACACACAGAAGAGATCCTGAGACCAAACTGTGTGAAACTCTTGATGTATGCAAAGGAATTAACAACAAGAAGAATGGAAATTATGTGGATAAATATTAATGACTTTTGTTCTCAATTTTTAAATACTTTAAAAGATAAAAGAAAGCCAAAACAGCACAGCTGGGGTAAAATGAATGACAACACAAAGGTCAGCAAGGAAAAGACACATCTTCTGCTATTTGTGCAGTGGCATCACTTTGACTTGCAGGCAGCCTGTGATGGTCTAAAGATGCAGACAGGAACCCTAAAGCAACCCCCACAAAATACTGGAGGATAAAAGGGAGTACTAAAAAAAAAAATCCAAAATAACCCTTAAAAGAGGGAAGAAAAAGAAAAGAGATAAACAGAAACAGACCAGATGGTAAAACCAAGCCTTATGGATAGTCACATTAAATGCAATTGGTTTAAACACTCCAAGAGATTGTCAGATGAATAAAAAAGCAAGAGCAACTACACGGCATCTGCAAAAAATTCACTTTAAAGAGAAAGACAACAAGAGGTTAAAAGTGAAAGGAAGGAAACATACACCGTGCAGCCACTATTCACAAGCACTCTTGAATCCACATCCACATTAAATGAAATAGACTTTTGGGACAAGGATTACCACCAGTGATAAAAAGCAACATCTCATAATGACAAAAGGGTTAATTCATCAACTAATATCAAAAACTTGAATATGTGTAAACATAACAGACTTTGAAAATACACAAAGTAAAAACTGACAGAACCAAACGACGGGTTACAAGCACACAGCTCAGTTTCTTCCACCCTCCTCTCAGATTAACCTACTAATAGGACCAAAGACAGGAAAATGGTAAAGGAGACGCAAACACCACCAACAACCAATCTGAATTGACATTGAAGACACTCTACCTTCAAACAGCAGAATATTCTTTTCAAATGCATATTAAACATTCTGCAATGTAAGGCATGTGACGAACCCTAAGTCCCAATAAACTTAAAAGGATGAAAATCACACAGTATGTTCCCTGACAACAGAATTAAACCAGAAACCACAACACAAAAAGCTACTTAGAATCTCTCTTTAAGTATTTGGAAATTAAACATCTGACTTCTAGATAACCCAGTGATAAAACAAGAATCCACAGGGGAAACAAAATATTTTAAAGAGAATGATGAAAGACATGGCCTATAAAAATATATAATGCACGGCTAAAGTGCTGCTTAGAGAGGAATCGACAGCTTTAAATATCTGTCTTCAAAATGAAAAAAGCCTTCAATAACTAACTCTCCCCTTAAAAAACTAGACAAGGATAACAAATTAAACCCAAAATACAAAATAATAATAAAGGTAAAAGGAAATTAAGTATTAAATAGAGAAAATAAAAACTAAAAGCAGATTTTTTAGAAGATTAATAAAGTTGATAAATCAGACTAATCAAAGTAAAGAAAAATGAAATAAATTGCCAACCTCAGGAAACAAACAGGACATTATCACTACAGATCGCAGGTATATTAAAAGGAAAATAAAGAAATATAAACCTTATGCCAGTAAATTCAACTACTTAAATAAAACTGACAAATCCCTTGAAAGTCACAAATTACCAAAGCTGGCACAATGCTAAATAGAAAATCTATTATCATATGTATATTTAAAGAAATTAAATTCATAATTAATATCTTCTAAGAAAACTCCACTCCCAGATTGCTTTACCAGTGAATTTAATATTTATTTTCCTTTTACCTTAATACTTCCCAACTCACTTTTTTAGCCCAACATTACCCCAACACCAAAACAAGAGAAATACATTATGAGGAAAAAAAACTAGAGACCAATATCTGCCAAGAACATTGACACAAAAATCATCAACAATATATTAGCAAATCGAATCCATCAATATATAAAATAAATAATAAACACAATTTGTGTTTGTCCTGGGGATGGAAGGGCTGGTTCAACATTTGAAAATCAATTAATGTAATTCATTGTATCAACAAACTAAAAATGAAAAGTCATATAATCATCTCAATAAATACAGAAAAGGCATCTGACAAAATTCAATATGCATTCATGAAAAAAATACCCTAAGCAAACTTAAAATAGAAGGGAACTCCTGGCCAGGCGACGGAGGCCGAGGCGGGTGGATCCTTTGAGCTCAGGAGTTCAAGATCAGCCTGGGCAATGTGGCAAAACCCCCTCTATAAAATTTTTTTTTTTAATTAGCCAGGCGTGGTGCTGTGTGCCTGTAGTCCCAGCTATGAAGCAGGCTGAGGCAGAAGGATTGCTTGAGCCCAGAAGAATGAGGCTACAATGAGCTATGATCATACCACTTGTACTCCAGCCTGGGCCACAGGGTGAGACCCTGTCTCGAAAAAAAAAAACAGGGGGGCACAGGGGCAGGGAACTCCTAATAAAGGGCATCTATGAAAAAAATTACAACCAACATTCATCATTTCAATGGTTAATACAGTAAATGTTTATTCTCTAAGATGAAGTACAAGCAAAAATGTCTTCTTTCACCAATTCTATTCAATATTCTATCTGAGGTACTAAACAGTGCAGTAAGGCAAAAAAAAAAACACCTTTATAATTAAAAAAGAGCATACATATTAAATAGTAATACAAACGACTTTATATACAGACGTGATCTTGTACGTAGAAAATCTTAAGGAATTTTCTCAATGCCACTAGAATAAATAAGTTTAGCAAGGTCACAAAATATAAAGTCAATATACAAATTATTAATTACGTTTCTACAGACTAGTAACAAACAACTGAAAAATGAAATTAGGAGAACACCATTTACAATAGAATCCAAAACACAAAAGATACAGAATAAAGTTAAACTATATACAAAATGTTACCCTGAAAAACCATAAAACATGGCTGAGAGAAGCTGTGAAGCTGTTAAGTCTACGCAGAATGGAGAGATATAAGCATGTGTGTGGGCTGGAATATGAAATATTAATAACCTATCAATTCTCCCAAAATTCATCTAGTTTCAATGCATTCCCAATCAAAATCCCAGCAAGTGTTCTTATAGAAGCTGACAAGCTGATTCAAAAATTAAGGGTAGGCATGCAAAGAACACAGAATAGTGAAAACAACTTTTTTTTTTGACACGGAGTTTTACTCTTGTCACCCAGGCTGGAGTGCAGTGGCATGATCTCAGCTCACTGCAACTTCTGCTTCCCAGGTTCAAGCGATTCTCCCGTCTCAGCCTCCCGAGTAGCTGGGATTACAGGCATGCACCACCATGCCTGGCTGGTTTTTTGTATTTTAAGTAGAGATGAGGTTTCACCATGTTAGGCAGGCTGGTCTTGAACTCCTGACCTCAAGTGACCCACCCGCCTCAGCCTCCCAAAGTGCTGAGATTACAGGCATGAGCCACCACGCCCAGCCGAAAACAATTATTTTTTAACACAAAGGATATGGCTGGAAGACTTAAGATTGTCCAATTTCAAGTATTCCTATAAACCAGACACAAAGATCAGTGGAACAGAATGGAATCCAGAAACAGACTCACATCACATATATGTGGTTTATTGATTGTCAACAAAGCTGTCAAAGTAATTCAATAAGGAAAGGAAAATCTCTTCCATAAATGGTTTCAGAACTGCTATCTGTATGAAGAAAAAAATGAACCTCAACTCTTCCCTCACATCATTCATAAAAATGAACTCAAAGTGGGTCAGAGCAAAGGTAAGAGCTAAAACAAAAAAAACTTCTAGAAGAAAACATAGGAGAAACTCCTCACAACCTTGGAGTAGGTAAAGATGTCTTCTATAAGACACAAAAGGACAAACCATAAAAGGAAATACTGATAAACTGAGGTACAAAGAAAACTTTAAAAGCCTTTGCTTGTTTTTTGAAACATAGTCTTGCTCTGTTGCCTAGACTAGAGTGCAGTGGCATGATCTCAGCTCACTGCAACCTCCGCCTCCCTGGATGCAGTGATTCTCCTGCCTCAGCCTCCCGAGTAGCTGGGATTACAGGCGCCCGCCATCACGCCTGACTAATTTTTGTATTTTCAGTAGAGACAGGGTTTTACCACTTTTGGCCAAGCTGGTCTTGTACTCCTGACCTCAGGCAATCTGCCCACCTCGGCCTCCCAAAGTGCTGTGATTACAGGTGTGAGCCACCACACCCAGCCAACCTTTGCTTTTTGACAGACACTGTTAAGGAAACAAAAAGGTAGCCGGCCTGGGAGAAGATCTTCACGATACATACATCTGACAAGGCCCTTGATTCCCAAATATATACATTTCTAAAAACTCTTGCAACTTGGTAAGACAACCCAGTTAAAAATTGGGCAAAATATTTGAAAAAGCACCTCATAAAAGAATGTAGACAAGCATCTTTACCCATTAGGAAAACACAAATTAAAACGACAATGAGAGACAGTTACACATTCACTCAAATGGCTAAAGAGAAAAGACCGACTATAACAAGTGTAGAGCAACTGGAATTCTATCTTGCTAGTGGGAGTTCTAAATGGCACAATCATTGGAAAACATTTTGGCAGTTTATTCTAAAGACTGAACTTACACATACTTATATTTATATACTTATCACATGACCCAGCGATTCTACTCCTAAATTTTTACTTAAAGAAATAAAAATATTGCTGGGCACAGTAGCTGACACCTGTAATCCCAGCACTTTGGGAGGCCGAGATGGGTGGATCATCTGAGGTCAGGAGTTCAAGACTAGCCTGGCCAACATGGTGAAACCCCGTGCCTACTAAAAATACAAAAATTAGCCAGGTGTGGTGGCGGGCGCCTGTAATCTCAGCTACTTGGGAGGCTGAGGCAAGAGAATCGCTTGAACCCAGGAGGCGAAGGCTGCAGTGAGCCGAGACCTCGCCGCTACCCTCTAGCCTGGGCGGCAGAGTGAGACTACATCTAAAAAAAGAGAAAGAAATAAAAATATATCTGCACACAAATGTCCCTAGTAGCTTTATTCAAAATAGGCAAAAACTGGAAACAACCCAAGTGTCCATCAACAGGTGGACAGATAAACAAACCATGGTATATGCACACGATGGAACTCTACCAAGCACCAACAGAATTTCTGGCAGATGCGATGCCATAGGTCAATCTCAGAAACACTTTGTTCACTGAAAGAAGCCAAACACAAGACGAGCACAAACCACACAGCTTTACTTTTATCAAAACCTAAAAAAAAAGCACAACTAATCCACAGTGAAGAAGGCAGATGAGTAGTTACCTGCATTGGGGTAGAGGATTAACTGCAAAGGATCATGAAAGAGCTTGTTTGGGGCGATGGAAATATTACCTTGATTGTGGTGAATGCTAAACAAATGACTGCTTATCAAAACTCAAGGAAAAAGATTCAGTGACTTCATATAAAATACATCTCAGTAGAGCTGTCTTAAAAAAAAAAAAAAGACAAAAACAGGCCAGGAGTGGTGGCTCACACCTGTAATCCCACCATTTTGGGAGGCCAAGGCAGGAGAACTGCTTGAGCCCAGTAGTTCAAAACTAGCCTGGGCAATATAGCGAGACCCTGTCTCTAATAAACAAAATTTTTTTTTAAATCAGCCAGGCACGGTGGTGCATGCCTGTAGTCCCAGCTACTCAGGAGGCTGGGGAAGGATAATTGCTTGAGCCTGGGAGGTCAGGCTGCAGTGAGCCACAATGACACAACTGCACCTCCAGCCTGGGCCACAGAACGAGACTCTGTCTCCAAAAAAAAAAAAAAGAGAGAGAGAAAGAGACAACAACAACTGGCTGGGCATCAATAAAAAATAAAAAGAGCCCCTGCAAGGTGGTTCATGGTGAAACTTCAGAGCATCCGGGAAGGAGGAAATACTGAGTGAGGTCATCCGGGTCACATACAGGATGGGGAACCCGCATGGCAGCAGATTCCTCAGCCTGGAAGAGAGAACACAGCTGGGCAACCCCCTCAAGCTGGGGAAAGCGCTTCCATCTAGTTACACAATCACCAAGGAAAGGTGGAGGAAGGCTCCTTCAGAAACTGTCTCAGAAATGGTCATGGAAACGCATAGCATTAGCCTTTCCTCAGACGGCAGGGAGGCTCCTGCACCCAGGTAGGGACCCTGGCCAGGAGGAGGCGAGTGAGCGGCCTGGAGCAGAGGTGAAGGGAGGAAAGTCCAGGATGGCAGACATGCAGGTGGCCGGGGAAGCAACTATGCAGGCAGGGGCAGGACAGAGTTCCAGAGGGATGCCACAGAGGAGGAGAAACTCAGAACATGGCCATTCCCCCACAGGTGCTGCAGAGGACGACACAGAGCCAAACCCAAGGAGGGAGTGACCCAGGTGTGGGTGTGAGAAGCTGAAATCTGCACTCAAACGCACCCGCGCACAGCAGGCACCTTTGAAACATGGTACCTGTGCCTAAAGGGAATTCAGACCTTATGCATCAAAGAATTGATGCTGGAGAAAAAACTCACCCTTATGGAAATCGTACCAAGAGCCCCAAGCTTATTAAACATGCAGCAATTTCCAATGGGGAGAAAACCCACCTGTATAGTGAAAGCTTTGGGGCACAGCTCGAAGCCAGTGAGGCATCTGAGAGCCCACACTGGAGAGGGCCTAGGAACACAGCACGGGTGAGAGAGGATGCTTGGGGAACTCGCACTTCCTACACACCCTGGCATTCACACTGCAAAAGGTGCTTTGGAAGCATTCAGCCGATATCACATCCTGCATTGAGGACTCACACCCGGGAGAAAGTCACATAAGGAGAAACCACTAACATAAGGAACTTAAATTCATATGGAAATGGCAAGAAAACAGTAAAATATGGAAAACACTGAATACAAATGTAAATAATGCATGAGAAAAAAGAAAAGGTCATGAAAACTAAAGCAAGTATTAACTCCAGGAAAAATAAAGCATCATACAAGGAAAGCAACATGAGCTGTGAAAATGGGTGCCTGACCACAGGAACATCAAGTCTGACTGTGAATGTGTCCAAAGCTGTCAATGCAACCACAGGGGAATGAGGAGGAGGGGAGTGGAGGGCCATGGAAACTGTAATCACTGTAATTGCCATTTGTCACAATCCTACCTCAGTAGATCATGTCCACAAATGAGGAGTCAGGAGCCGGAAATACAATGTATTTCTTTAAAATACGGAGGTAGAAACGAGAATAGCATGGAAGGAAAATGATGTCTCTGGTTACAAGGAGACTACCTTCTATTTATCTGCCAAGTCCACAGAAACAGAGGCCAGCAGCGGCCTGAAAAGTCATTTATAAATGCACAGCAAATGAGTAACGTGACCAAGCAGGGGAAAAAGAAACATACCCTCCTGCCCAAAGAAATACCGACAAAGATAACAATTAAGTGATTCACCAGAGAAGGAGGGTAAGAGACAGATGCTCTTACCCAGAATCTGCAATTTTACCCAGAATTAAGTTTTTCTATGTAGATATGGGAAGACATGGGAAAAGACACCTACACAAACTAATAGAAAGGGAAATGTTACAATCTTTAGGATCAGATTTGGGCAAAAGAACCAAGCAAGCAAAAAAAAGGTCCTTAAATATGAACCACCATTCCCCTCGCAGGAACGTGGCCTGAGGGAAATCATCGTGGCTGGACAGAGACTGCTGCACAGATGGAGAGGAGACAACTCGACCTCCAGCAACACCGAGATCACAGAAGGGCCACAGGGGAGTCACTGGAACAGCTGGCATCAGATATCTGGCCAATGTGCAGAAACTCACTGCACAGTACCGTACCAAGTAGAAACATGGCTTACGACAGAAAGCACAGTAGCTCCCCACTGGGTTGTAGGCCTATATAACACATACAAATAAAGAAAAACTATCAGAATTTTTACCAAAATGTTAACCATTTTCATAGGTGATAAGATTATGGGTAATTTACATTTTATTCTTTTTGTTCATCCATAGTTTCTACATTTTCTATAACTACGTCATTTCTAATACGAGGAAAAATCAATAAAAGATATTAAAGAAAAGCTAAAATTTGACTTTTGATCACAGAAGCTTCCACTAGCATTACAGGAGCGTCCCTGAAGCTCAGGCTCCTCTGGAAATGTGAACTAGGCCTGAACACCATTTTCCACAGAATTCTTGCAAGCACTTCCCACATGCACGCTGTCAAGTAAGAGCCAGGGGTGAGAGAGACATGGCGCTCGCCACCAAGAGGCATCCTCATGGGCAGAGGCAGAGTGGGGCAGAGATGGTACTAGCTGGCACCCAAATCTGAACTAAGGCCAGGAGGCTCCAGTGAGTCCTAGAAAACCCTGTGGCTTTCTGTCCTTACCTCACCGCAGGATAAGGAAATGTAAGGAGTCTGCCCATCCACCTGGTTCACCAACCCCAAGCTTGGGTAGGAAAACAGCTAAAGAGCAGGGCAACTGTCTTAGAAAAAGTCAAAACACAAATGTCTGCCAACTCCTGACAAAGACCCGCCTGTCACAGCGACAAAGGGGCCTTCCAGGGAGCCAGCAGATGGAGCACCATCCTGGCTCTGCATGTGCAAGCTAACCATCAGTAACTCCAGAACCATCCTGCGTGAGTCTCTTATTCAGACCCACTAATACAGCCTCACATGGGGCCACACAACCTTCTAGCTCCTTTGCTGTATTAATGCGCAAACTTAAACACCTTTTTGCGTATCAGGATGCTTACTAACCAAAGGCTCTGGTAAGGTAACCTTATAAATAATTAGACACTACTAAAATAAACATTCTTTTTTTTTTTGTGATTTAACTTTTTATTTCACAAAAAACAAATGATGTTGCACATCCACTGAATTTATTTGGCATACATATATCTTCTTTGGTGAAGTGTTCATTGAAATCTTTATATATATATATATTATATATATAGATGTATATATATATTATATATATAGATGTATATATATATTATATATATAGATGTATATATATATATTTAAACTGGGATGTTTGCTTTCTTTTTAAGTTCTGGGGTACATGTGCAAAACATGCAGGTTTGTCACACAGGTATACACGTGCCATGGTGGTTTGCTTTACCCATCAACCCTTCATCTACATTAGGTATTTCTCCTAATGCTGTCCCTCCCCCAGCCCCTCACCCCCACCCCACTGACAGGCCCCAGTGTGTGATGCCCCTCCCCCATGTCCATGTGTTCTCATTGTTCAACTACTACTTATGAGTGAGAACATGTCGTGTTTGGTTTGCAATCCCATTACTGAGTATTTACCCAAAGGATTATAAATCATTCTACTATAAAGACACATGCATGAGTATGTTTATTGCAGCACTGTTCACAATAGCAAAGACTTGGAACCAACCCAAATGCCCATCAATGATAGACTAGATAAAGAAAATGTGGCACATATATGCCATGGAATACTATGCGGCCTGTAAAAAATGATGAGTTCATGTTCTTTGCAGGGGCATGGATGAAGCTATAAACCATCATTCTCAGCAAACTAATACAAGAACAGGAAACCAAAATAAACATTCTTTAAATATATTGTATTTAAAATTACACTGAGCTTCTAAATGTAAAAGGAGAAAATAGCATTTGGGAAAATGCCATTTTTATCCCTTAATAATCAAAATGCCTTCTAAAGGCATTTTGATAAACTCCTTTATTGCATATAGGTGCATACTATGAAAATAAAAAGAAATTATTCACTGGCCAGGTGTGGTGGCTCATTCCTGTAATCCCAGCACTTTAGGAGGTCAAGGAGGGAGGACTGTTTGAGCCCGGGAGTTCGAGTCCAGCCTGGGCAACACAGTGAGAATCCCTCTCTAATAAAAATAAAAAATAAATTAGCCAAGCATGGTAGCACCTGCCTGTGATCCCAGCTACTCAGGAGGCTGAGGCAGGAGGATCACTTGGAGCCTGGGAGATCAAGGCTGCAGTGAGCCATGATCATGCCACTGTACTCCAGCCTGGGGGATAGAGTGAGACCCTGTCTCAAAAAAAATTTTTTTAAAGCACTTAAAGCACCAACATGTGCTGCGTTTTCACATATAAATTCATCACCCTCTACTCTCAGCCTGCGGGAGAAACGCCTGCTTGCTTTGCTTCTTTTTAACTACAGCAGACACATTTCTGGACACAAAATATGACTCGTCCCAAATGAAGGGCTGGGTCTCAGCATGACAGACGAAGTGTGCTGCTCTCAAGTGAAAAGGAAACCGGCCACAGGAGCAGAGTCACACGCCACATCTAGGCAGGGCACTCACCTTGTTGATCCAGAACACCAAGGTGTCCTTGAGGTCGTACGGAAGTTCTTTCAAGGCACTGAACGTTGAGAAGCGCTTGACACTGGCCACCACCTTCTTGATGCTATCATCTCCACAGTGTAGGCCATCATCAGGGCATCCACCATCGCCATGTGGGCACTCTAGAAGCAGAGGCAGCAGCTATAATCCCTCAAACCCACCCCTCTTACCAGGTTCTGATGCAGGGAACCTGCTCATACTCAGAATCTTGGCCTAATTTCTTCATCCCTCGCCCTTTCTGTCTGAAGAGATACTCAGATTTGAGACCTGCCTCCCCCTCACCATCACTATTTCAAGCCTGGCATTTCTGGCCAAGCCTCAAGACCGTTAGGAACCAGGAGTCCGTTCTCAGGCAGGCAGGCCAGCCCTGTGGCCCACAGTGCACTGTCATTTCTTATTTCCTCAACAGCCCTGTGGGACTCCCAGGTAAGGCGGTGCGACTCTCACGTTGTGGTTGTGGGAAGGCAGACAGGAGACCTGCCCCAGGCCAACTGCCCACCAAATGGCTCTGGCTCCTAGTCCAGAGCTCTACCTGCTACAGCTGCACCACGCCTTAGTGCAGCTTCCTCATACGACAGGAGTAACACTCTCTCCAGCCACCGCGCGGCACCCGCAGTCTCACCGGGAACGCCATGGGAGCAACCAAACAAAGGCAGTGCAGGAGGCCCTGAGAATGGCCCTGACCCAGAACGCTCTGGAAAAGGCACACCAGCAGCAAGCCTTCAGAGAAAGATGGGGGTGGGATGCTTGGGGGAGAAAAAGGCAGACTGAGTTATTTTAGCACAAACTATGCATGAAATAACCTAACAGAATGGGTGCAACAATTACAGTTCTTGTCTGTAAAAAGTCTGCCTCAAGTATTTTTATTAACAGGCCTCACTCCAATCTCAGCATTCACAGAGCATTCCCAATGAGAAAAAGAGCTCAACGAAAGCTCTCTTTTCCCCATTCTCCACAAGTCATGTGCTTTAAAAGATATGCAGTTTCCTAAGGAACGCCAGTGTGCAAAAGCATGGGTCTCCACCACCTCGCTGCACACTGTGTTCACACCATCCATGCACCAGGTGCGCCACACAAGAGCCCGCGGCTCCAGAGGATGGCCCCTGGGGGCGGCCACCGCAGACCACTCACCATTTTTATGGGTACGCGACTGAGGTCGGACTCTGTCACAGGGGTGTCATCACTCTCCATCACATAGATCCCTTTCCGGGACAGGGCCTGGATGACAGACTGGTGTCCCTGTAAGGCGGCCACCTGGTCCTCTTTCAGGATAAGGCTGCAGACACAGCAGTACAGCTCACTGGACAGGAGAAGCTTGATAACAGGCGGTTTAATGTGCTCCTGCTCATACTGGTCAACGTAGAAAGGGTCTCTGAGGTCCTCAGGGATGTTATCTAAGACAGGAAGGGGATGACCAGGTGAGTGCCACACACAAGACCCAAAGGAAGGAGTTCAAGGCTGCAGTGAACTATGACTGTGCCACTGTACTCCAGCCTGGGCAGCGCAGGGAGACCAAGTCTCAAAAACATAATTGATTGATTGATTAAACGAGCAACTAACAACATGAAAAGGCTCCAGGCTTTTCAATAATTCTACTGTCTTCGGTACTTACAAAGGCAACTAACTGTAGCATCTCAGACTACTCTGTGAACACAGACAACTGAAATCATTTCATGACCTCCACCACTGTGACCTCTAAGGACGATTGTCCTAACTTAACAGCAGTAAGAAGGTAGACATGGGAGCCCTGAGGGTGTTAATGGGGCTGAGGGGAAACCAGCACAGGCTAGGACCATGTAGTGCCTGGTGACACCAGCGGAGACGGCACATGGGCACGGCCGGCATCAGCCCAGGGAGGGAGCCCAGCATCCTCTTTCTGACAGGAAAATAGGAAGTGATAGCAGAGGCTGAACACCCAGGGTCTTTACAGAAGAGGGAGCCAGGCAGGCGTGGTACCACTGTAACCACGACGACACAGCAGCAGCAGCAATCAGCCTTTATCCATTTTTGGACCAGGCAGCATCAAACTCTTGACATGAACCATGCTACTTAATCTTGCCACTGCAGTTCCCTCAAATGAGGACTACCATCCGCCCATTACAAATGAGAAACTGAGGCACAGAAAAAGTAAGTGACGTGCTCAAGGCCACAGGAGGCAGAGACCAGTCTGAACCCACACAATCTGATCCAGAGAGCCTACTATATACTTCCGGCTGCAACATACGCCACCTCCCACACAAACAGCACAGGAGCAGCATACACACGGGACACCGAATGTGTCACGGCTGGCCTCAGCCACTTTTCTAGCCCTGCCGCTCTGCCCCTCACACTGTCTCACAAGACATCAACGGCTGTCCCACTAAAGACGGAGGACGAGGGATGTCTGCAGTCAGATGCATTTGGGAAACGTGACCCCCAGGTCTTTAATGTGCCCGGTGCTCAACACTCTGCTAGGAGGTGCAGACACTCCCACCTCCACAGAGTTTAGAAAGGACTACTATCTCCACAGAACAGCTCATGAAGAAACCCCACTGACTCCTAGCGTTCAGACAACCGGTAACACTAGAGACGTTCACGGGGACACTAACAAATCTGTCTTGTGCTCTGAGCCAAGCTCTCCTAAGCTCTTCCCCAGGGGAAGAGCCAGCTGTAGCGATAGTTCCCCACAGCACCCCTCTCTCTCTCTCTGCTGCCATCTCTTCTGGCTTCCTTCACTATTTTCCTGAGTCACTTCATTATGGTCCCGTGGAGTCTGGTCATTTCCCCACAATCTGAGCACCTCACAGCTGTTTATTTCTAAACGGCAGCAGTCACCATTTACGTAGCATTTTTGTTTTAAGCACTGTTGTACACAATGATTAGGTCACCACGGCAACCCAGGTGGCCAGGGCTCCAGCTATGGAAGGCTGGCTTAGTGGACGTTAGCAGACTCAAATCCTATACTTGCTGAACACATCGAGTAGCCCCCTATCTGAAATCATCGGGACTTTTGAAATACAACAGAGCACAGCAGTAACACAGGGAACAGGCCCCAATGCCAAGCACAGCGGGAAGACTTCTGCTTTCCTTACAAACTGCTCAAGGAAAGCTGACCAGCAGAGGTGAGCACAGAGCCGCCCCGCACATGCCAGGATGTGAGACGTCCCAGAAAACAAGAGCAAGGTGGCCAGGGACAGACAGGTGGCCTGTGGAGTGTGCACCCATGGGCCGTGGAGGGAAGTCAGGGGAGGGCACTGAGCGAGGGATCCCATAACCTGACAATGTTTGCAGCAGTTCACACCGGCTGTGGGGAAAGATGCCACAGTCACTCTCAGCCTTCCTCTTATTCAACTGACCACACCAGCAGCCCACCTAGTCAGGGCTCTTGGAGGGAGCTGCCTTTCTCCTGACTTTCGAGGTACCTGGCCTCTGTCCTCCCATCTCGCTGCCTGCTCCATCCCTATCTCCTAGGCCGGCTGCCTCTCATTTCTCCAAATATTGGAAGGGGCACTTCCCATCTCACTCCTCCCTAATGACCGAATTCAGTCTCATGGCTAGAAATACCACAGACACACAGTCATCCCCAAATGTACATTTCTGGCCCTGACCGCTTCCCTGAACTGCCTATCTGACATCTCCATGTGGATGTCTGGGGGCACCTCGAGCCTAACTGGCCTGGTCCAAGCCACCCTCTCCTCCCACTTAGACAACTGTGATGCAGTCCCCCTAGGACAGCAGAAACTGGCACAGCTGAGGAGAAAGGCCCTGGGGGACCCCTCAGAATGATGACTCTGTGCAGAGTGGGAGACAGGACAGGCACGTAAGTGGAGGGCTGGCATCAGATGGAAGCAGGGTGAGCCCCAGGGAGAATGGCAGAGCCTACCTCACAGATGCAGAAACCTGGCCAGGCTGGAAGAAGCAACCATGGCTCTGATTTGTTTCTCTTTTACAATCTACCAAGTAGAAACGTTTGCCATAGGGTGACCCACTTTTAAAATTAATCAATATAAAGTGATTCATATAATCACCTTTTTGAATCATATATGAATATGCATAACACAACTAATTCACATAAATTTCAGATGCAGGAAAATGAGAGTTAAAGGAAAATGACGCACTTACTAAAGACACGAGCTTCAGACTGTGACAAAGCGCTCCTAACTGTATGTTACTCCTTCCCATCCGACCTAAGGAAGACCCTGGCCAGACCCCCAACTGGGTGACAGTGGCCACGCTCCTCCATGGCCCTGCCATGGCAGTTCTGCCCTCAGACACTGAATTTGTCCATGAGTAACCGGCTTCCGTGAAAGCAACTACTGCTAGAGCTGGATGTGCACAGTTCTAGAACGTTTAACGTTCTATTAAAATCAATACGTACTAAAAAAAAACCTTTGTAATGCCTTCAATGTATTTCTAATAGTTTCTTGTTGTTTTTTCTACAAACCAGTAAGACTGTTAGAATTAATACACATTCATTCGACAATTATTAAGTACCCATGTGAGCCAGAAAATGTATAAAAATGCCAGGGAGTCAAACAGGAAGAGATAAAGTCACTGTTCTCAGGCTGAGCCTCGTAAGACAACTGAAAAGTCAACAGGTAATTTCCACGCAATGTGGAGGGTGTCACACAGGATGAGTGCTGGGGGACTGGGGTGCAGGAGACACCAGTCCCGCACTGAGGAGTGGGGCAGTGGGGCAGTGGGATGTGCAGATGGAGAAGTTTCTTAGGGAAGGAAGTAGCCAGTAGGGGGGTGGGTAGGAGAGAGCGAGAGGAAAACATGAAAATGACCCTGTTAAGAGAATTTTAGCAAATGACAGCAGTTCAGAATTGCACAGAAGAGGCAAACTGGATGTTTCATTCATTAACTCACCAGGCTCTTGTGCATGCCTGCACTAGGAGGAACTGGACCCTGTGGGATCTGTCAGCAGAGCGAGACAGGCTTAGGCGGGCACACAAGGAATGGAACGAGACCACGTCAAGTAAGGGGTCAGACAAGCCAGAGGACAAGGAGACCCCATCTGCTAGAGCTCCCTGTAAACAAAAGTGGAGAATAAGCATGGACCCAGGAGGCTGCTGTGGTCACCGCCAGGAGAGACAATGGAGGCTGACACAGGCAGGCAGCCCCGGGAAGGGGCACCACTGCCCAGGAGGCATGAGCAGCAGGTCTGTGCCTGATGTAGTACAACAAAGACACCAAACTTATAATTCCTGCCAGCCTGGAGCAGCACGGTCCCTTTTCCTAATACAGGAAACAAGTAGCGTGGAGGAGGAGGGCAGTCGGGGACAGGAGAGATGAGCCTGCAGAACCCAAGGGGAGCTTTCCAATGGAGGGTCGTAGAGACTGGAAGCGCAAGAGTAAAGGGACCAGCTGGAGATGAGCTTTGGAACCCATTACATATACACAGCCATGATGCCCAGGGTGACGAGTCATCCAGTGAGAGCCGGGCGCAGTGGGAGAAGCTGGTCAAGGCAACCTGAGGACACCTAGCCCACGGGACAGACGTCGGGAGAGAAGCCAAAGAAACAGACATGTGAACAGAGAGCGGGGCGGGGCCAGAACACGGTGCTGCCAAGGCCAGAGGAGGTTTTGAAAGGGCAGCGAGCACCAATGAAGGCTGAGAAGGATGCATGCATGAAGACTACAGAGCCCGCCATGGTCCTGGATTAGTTTAAACCCATTTGCTTCTTCCTGCAGGAAACCCCTTGAGGTCAAGACCCCACAATCAGAGGAGGATGGAGTGGCTCACCCTCAGTCAACAGGCCAGACTCAAGGTGGTATAATGCCTTAACCAAGGATGTGGGACTCCAGGTCTGACTCCCAACTCAGTGCTCCTTTAATAACCACTCTTTGGTAATTCTCCTTAACAGGGGTTCCTGGCAAGTCAGTTCTCCCTCAGGCCTTCGGTTTCCTCACCTACAAGATGAGAGGGCTGGACCAGATGGAAATTCGGGGGGTAAGGGGATGTCCGCGCGCAGCCCACCCCGCCCACGGGCCCCTCGAGCCTCCATCCAAGTTCCCACCACGCACCCGCCCCACAAATCCTGCCCAAGGTGAGGGCTGGTCCCGGGTCCTCCGGCTGCCTCATCAGTGAGGACAGGAGAGGGGAAGCCTCCAAGGGTGCGACTCGGGCTCAAGGATGAAACTCGGCCAGGAGTGAACTGGGGCCCTGAGGAAGGTGTCCGGGCCACTCCTCGAGCCCAGCCCGGGTCCCCGACCCCCTTACCTCCACTGTCCATATCTCCTGCTGGCTGAGGTCTTTGGACACAGCGCACTTGGTGCCCAGCCCGAGCAGGCTGCCGAGGGAGAGGCCGATGAGCTTCTGGAGCTGCCGGCACTGCTGCAGCGCCCGGCTGGCCGCGGCCCCTGCGCTTCTCTCCGTGGCTGCCACCGCCGTCCTTCTCCCCCATCGCCGCGGCGCGCAGCGCCGCTCTATGCAGGCCGCGGCAGCCGAGGCAGGGAGCCCGGGGAGCGGGCGCCTTAGCAAGGAACCCCGGAGCCGGGAGAGCTGGACCAGGAGCGCCCCTTGCCGCTGCTCCAGCCAGGAGGCCGGTAGAGCTGGCAGCCCAGTCTGCCGCTCCCGCCCTCAGAGCCGTGGCGGCGGGGACAAAAAGCCGCGACTGCAAAAAGCCGCGGCGGCGGGGGGCAAAAACCCGCGAAAAGCGGCGGAGGCGGCAAAATGCCGCGGCGGCGGGGGGCAAAAAGCTGGGAAAATCGGCGGCGGCGGCGACAAAAAGCCGCGGAGGCGGGGGCAGAAAGCCGGGAAAACGGTGGCAGCGGGGGGCGAAAAGCGGCGGCGGCGGGGTGCAAAAAGCTGGGAAAAGCGGCGGCGGCGGGGACAAAAAGCCGCGGCGGTGGGGGACAAGCCGCGGCAGCGTGGGTGTAAAAAACCGCGAAAAGCGGCGGCGGGGGGAAAAAGCCGCGGCGGTGGGGGCAAAAAGACGCGGCGCCAAAAAGCCGTGGCGGCGGGGGGCAAAAAGCCGCGGCGGCGGGGCAAAAAGCGCGGCGACGAGGGCAAAAAGACAGGGCGGCGGCGGCAAAAAGCCGCGGTGGACGGGGCAAAAAGCCCAGCGACAGGGGCACAAAGCGGCGGCGGCAAAAGCTGCGGCGATGGGCGTAAAAAGCCGCGGCGGCGGGGAGCAAAAAGCCGAGGCGGCCGGGGCAAAAACGCGGCGGGGGTAAAAGGCCGCAAAAAGCCGCGACGACGGGGGCAAAAAGCCGCGGCGGCGGGGTTAAAAAGCCGCTGCACATAATGAAATATTTCCTTAAAAAAGAAAAACTCGCAGTAATTAAAAAGGGAAATATAGTTAATATTTTTTCTGTCCATTAAGCATGCCATTAGCTGAGTAAAAAATCAAGCTGCAATATGTAAACTACATTTTCTGAAATCATAAAGAAAATAAGAAATGAAAAGGGATTTGGGAAAAAAATCCAAAGGTACAGTCAACTACACAAAAAAAGCTTAGTCTCATTAATCATTATGAAAATGCAAATTGTAACTCAAATAAGATAAAACTACAATTCAAAGAGAAAGCCTAAAATTTCAACCCCTCCAAAATTCTGGATTTTGGAGAGCTGGGATGGAATAGGGCTCCTAACCTTACAACAATGAAAGAACCAAACTAACTTCAACGTCATGACTTTATTTTTATAGCAACCAGGTTGCCAAGAACTGAGTCAAAATGTGAGGGAAAACAAGCACCTGCAAGGAGAAAGAGGATAGATGCACTTACATAGGACAGATGCAAATAGACACCACTATGACAAGTGAAGCTGGAATAATCAATAAATTCCTAAAGACAAAGTGGGGCTGGTCAGATTGGGAGACCGCTGACAGCTGCAGAAGTTGGGAAAGATCCATCACCTTGAAAACTTTTTCCGCACAAACCCACTGTGATCTCTCAAGCAATTGGTAAGGAATCCAAGAGAGTCTGTATATGATACAGATCAGGGAGAGCAGAACACTTGGGAGGTGACCAGGTCTTGGGGGCCGAGCCCTTACGAATGGGATTAGTGCCTTTATAAAAGAAGCTCAATGGAGTTCTTGTGTGCCTTCCACTATGTGAGGACATAGAAAGAAGGCACCATCTAGGAACCATGAAATCGGCTCTCATCAACACTGAATGTGTGAGCATCTTGACCAGAGATCTTACAGCCTCAAGAAGTGTGAAAAAAGTATCTGTTGTTTTTTAGTCACCCAGTTGATGTTATTTTGTTGTAAGAGTCCAAATAGACCAAGATATTCCACTTAATATGTAGGGGAAGGCAACAAAAACTGCCACACTTAGAATGCTCCTGATGCTGGGAGTATGAAAACAGGAAAAACAAAACAAAACTGCTCTTGAAAGTGAAGGAGGAATATCACTGAGCTCAGCAACACAGCCAGGAAAAGAACAGAAGTGTGAGAAGGCTGCATTCCTGAGACCCTGAGAAAAAGCACCTGCATAAGACTGAGATGAGATTACGCACCCTAGTTATAATTGAAATCCCAAAAACAAGAGAGGAAAAATAATGGAGCAAAAGAAATATTTTTGAAAATAACTGCCAAAAATATTCTAAAAGAAGTGACAGAAAATCAAACTTCAGATATAGGAAACTCAGAGAATGTCAAATAGAACAAAAATAAATACGAATTACATCTTCAAAAAATCTTTAAAAAATCAACTCTAAATTTTATATCTTGCTCCAAATATATAGAGATATCAATAGGTTATAATCAAGATATGGAGAAAGCCATATCATGGAAACACTAAAATAAAGCTGTGGAAGGACTACATTGATACTAGACGCAACAGAGTACAGAAGAAGAAAAAGTATCAGAGATGAGAATATATAATATAATAATCAATTCTCAAGAAGATGTAAACATCCTACTAATTAGGGTATGCAGCTAACGACAGAACCTCCAAATACATGAGGTAAAACATGAAAGAAATCAAAGGTGAACTAGAAAAATCCAAAATTATATTTGCAGACTTCAACACTTTTGTCTTAGTAATGGACAGACTAGGCACAAACTCAGTAATCATATGGAAGATAAGAACAACAATATCACCAAGACATCCAATCTTCAATGGCAGATACTATTTCCTTTCAAGTGAAAAAAAAACAGTATGGCGTATTTGCTAACAAACCCAGAATTTCTAATATTTGCGGTCTTCCTTCCTTCTTTCCATCTTCCTTTCTCTTCTCTTCCCTTCCCTTCTTCCTTCCTTTCTTCTTTTCCTCTTTCTTTTCTTTTTTCTTTTCTCTTCTTTCTTTTTCTCCTTCCTTCCTTCTTTCCTTCCTTCTTTCTTTCCTCTTATTCTTCCTTCCCTCCTCCCTCCCTTCCTTTCTCCCTCCCTTCTTTTCTTCCTTCTTTTCTCTTATTTTCTCACTTCCTTGCTTTCTTTCCTTTTTTCTCCCTTCCTCTCTCCCTTCTTTTCTTCCTTCCTCCCTCCCTTCCTTTCCTCCCTTTTCCTTCCTTCCTTCCTTCTCCTCTTTATTTTCTTTGTTTCTTTGCCTTCCTCCCTTTTACCATTCTCTCTTCCTCCTTTCCTTCCTCCCTTCCTCCTTCCTTTCCTTCTTTCTTTCTTTGTTTTTCATTTTCTTTCTTTCTTTCTTTCTTTCTTTCTTTCTTTCTTTCTTTCTTTCTTTCTTTCTTTCTTTCTTGTGTTCTTGCTTTCTTTTTCTCCCTTCCTGCTTTTCTCCCTCCCTTCCTTCCTTCTCTCATTTCCTCCTTCTTTTCTTTCTACTTTCTTCCCTTCCTTCCTTCTTTCCTTCCTTCTTTTTCTTTATTTTCTTTTCTGTCTTTCTCTTTACTAAAATTCATATTATTTAAAAAAATTAAGAGAGGGAGGCAGAAAAATAAAGAACACTTTGATCTGCAGGTAAATAGATTATGTCTGCTGTAGACAAAATAATGGCCTCCCAAAAATGTTCATGTCCTAATTCCCAGAGTCTAACATACAAATATGTTAGGTTGCATGGCAGTGGGAAATCAGATTTCAAGTGAAATTAAGGTTGCAATAAAATGATGGAGACATTATCTTAAACGGGTGGGATCAATGAAATCAGGAGCTTCCTTATAAGTGAAAGAAGAAGGCAGAAGAAAGACAACTATGGAGGTGGCGGCATGAGAAATTACTCAACATCACTGACTTTTAAGATAAAAGAATGAGGACCCAGCGCGGTGGCTCACGACTAATCCCAGCACTTTGGGACGCTGGGGTGGGTGGATCACGAGGTCAGGAGATCGAGACCATCCTGGCTAACATGGTGAAACCCCATCCCTAGTAAAAATACAAAAAATTAGCTGGGCATGGTGGCACGTGCCTGTAGTCCAAGCTACTCAGGAAGCTGAGGCAAGAGAATCGCTTGAACCTGGGAGGCAGAGGTTGCAGTGAGCTGAGATCGTGCCACTGGACTCCAGCCTGGGTGACAGAAGGAGACTCCATCTCAAAAAAAAAAAAAAAAAAAAAAGATAAAAGAATGAGGTCATGTTCCAAGGAATAAAGGTGGCCTCTGGATGCTGAAAAAAATCAAGTACGTAGATTCTGCCACGTAGCCCTCAGAAAGACTGCAGCCCTGCCCAAAACTTGATGTTAGCCCTGTGAGTCTCATTTAAGGCTTCTGAACTCCAGAACTGTAGGATTAACAGTCACTTTATAGTAAGATATGAAGTTTCTGGTAATTGGTTACAGCAGCAAGAAGAAGTTTATATAGTAATTGTATCATGAAAATGAGAACCATAATTTACAACTGCTTTTAATACTGCACTTGGATGTTTGAAATCACGTACATGGAAATGATCTCTATGTGTTTGAGGGAGGATAGCAAATCAATGCTAAAATAATGCAAATGCAAATCTTACACTCATTTATATGTAGGTTTAATTTAATCTTTGAAATTAAAATGAAATTAAAGGATTGTTATATTTTGATGAAATTAGACTAAAATGAACAATAACAAAATAAGAACTTATATTCTTTATATGGTCAATAAAGAAGTGATAGTGGAAAAAAACAACAAATGAAGGTGATGGTTTAGGAAGTTGGAAAGATAGCTTAAACTACAAAATGGTATATAACTAGTGAACACTTAGACACATTGATTGATGAACTTCAGCTTTTGGCTTGGTGAGAGCATAAAATGAGAGCAGCTGAGGTTTGCAAATTTCTAATCTCCTTGTGGAAAAACAGGGGAAAAGACATCTCAGCATAATAAGATTAATCTACTAAAGAGTCAAGACTTGATCCATTTGTCCTTGTAATTCAAAAGCTAATTCAAATACTGATTTGATGTATTGTGTTAACAACCATTGCTGATTATCATCACATACCTGGCATTCTCTTTTATCTGATATCTAAAATATTTGGTAATTCCTGGACTTTCTCTTTTCAAACCCAGTACGGTTTAATTTCAATCTTAGAACAGTTGTCTTTGAGAAATTCTTCCCTCTACTGCATCTGTGAATGGGCACAGCATGGTTACATATATACTGTCGCCCCAGAGAACATTTGTTAAATTAAAGCCAAAGTTTAAAGCAACAGCTTTAACTCACTGGTTTTACTCATTTTTTTCCTCCCCAATAGCCACAGCAAGATTGATACCCTCACACCTTTGAACATAAAGCTTGGTGTTGTCTATTTTTCAGGTGCTGTCACCTATATGATCTCAGTATTTTAAAAATCATCTTCCAGCCCATATGGTGGCTCATGCTTGTAATAGCAGCAGTTTAGGAGGCTGAAATGAGAGGATTCTTTGAGCCCAGGAGTTGAAGAGCAACCTGGGCAACATAGCAAGACCCAGTCTCTATCAAAAGATAAAAAAAAAAAAAAGGTGGGCATGGTGATGTGCACCTGTTGTCCTAGCTATTTGGGAGGCCAAGGTGGAAGGATTGCTTGAGCTTGGGAGGTTGAGGCTACAGTGAGCAGTGATTGCATCACTGCACTCCAGCCTGGGCAACAAAGCAAGACCCTATATCAAAAATATATATATAATGAAAATAAAAATCAGCTCTCATTGATTTCTATGTAAATATGCACAGGTGATGTCCATATAGACATAAATAATAATATATCTGACAACGGGTCCATATGATCTTCAAAATGTAAAATGCCTATCTCTGTAATTGACTGGTTAGTCTCCTTAATGAATATAGATTCAATTATACTTTCTTGTTCTAGATAAATTATATAATCTAGCTTTTTGTTTCACTTATTTACTGATAACAGGAAGAATGACAAGATATCTATTTCGGAAAATTACTCTGGTAGGAGTAAAGATGAAACAATGATAGATTGCATGAAAAACTAGAAAAAAGTATGATCTTCTGATATTCTATCACATCATATACTAAAGACCTCATAAAACTCAGATATTTTATCTAAAAATGTTATTTTAATCTTAGGAATGATCAAAGCATGAGACTAGAATTGTATTACAGTGACTCTCACAAGCACATGTGCTAAAAGGGAGGGGAAAACATCGTTACTGATATTTTAAGCGTACGTTTTACTTCCATAAACATGAACTTGATATGATGCAGATTGAAGGAAATCACCCATAATTCCATATTAAGAAGGCCTGTGATGTTTTAAGGGAAAAATAAATAGAGAAAATGCTAACAGAAACCCTATTAAGCATTAAGCTTTATGGAGCAAAGACAAATCCAGTGGTGAAAGATACACACTCGAGTTCTGTTTGTTGTCTTGGAACAATACGGTTTAGAGGTGACTGGTGGGTGAGGAGAACATATGCGAGTTCACCAAACAGAAAAGCTGAATGAGGCAATGCCTCTTCCTGACCTTATCTCTTACTCAGATAACTATATAATTTATTGTCCAGTAAAGGGTATATTTAAAAATCATATTAAAAGTCATGCAATGAAGTTGTCCAGGGAAATCAAGACTTAACAGTCTCACTCTCACAATAATGAATAGGGGGGTTCCCTCAAGATAGACTAAGACATGACCCCACACTGGCAGGTAGTGGTACCAGAAAAGAACCTATGGAAAATCTTTACCTTATGCTTGAGGTAGGGACCAGGTTAAGTGAAAGCCAGACATAAAATTCTATCTGAAATATATCAACAATCGAAGAAAATATGTGGTGTACAGGCATAGACTGTCTTTACTGGATCATTGAAATAGTAAGATAAATTCAAATTTTTACATTGTTTTATTTTCCTCCAGTTAGGGCTTGAGGTTTGTCTCTGGAGAGTGGCTGTCAATTGGAGCCTTGCCTTTCTGGGGTTCTGGGCAGGGGGTTGTGGATGCTTAACATGTGCCTTTCACAGGAGACTTCCTTACCCCTGCAGTGGCCAGATGTGCATCCCATGACCAGGCCTCCCTCTCACAGAACATCTGCTGAGATAGGAGATGACTGGTGGCTGTTGCCTGACCTGTGTCCTGCGTATTTCTGAGAAGAGCCACTCTCAGAGACCCTGGCCAGGAGGAGAGTTAGGTTCCAGTGTCGGTCAGATCAGACACATGGAGGCCACAGGACCAAACACGGGAAATCAGAGAAGTAGTTTTATTACTCAAGATCCAGAGAGAAGAGGGTAGCTGAGAAGAGGGTTTAGCTGTGTCCCCAGCCAAATCTCATCTTGAATTCCCACATGTTGTGGGAGGGAACAGGCGGGAGGTAATTGAATCATGGGGGCAGGTCTTTCCCGTGCTGTTCTTCTGATAGTGAATAAGTCTCACAAGATCTGATGGTTTTATAAAGGGGGTTTCACTGCACAGTCTCGTCTGCTGCCATGTAAGACGTGCCTTTCACTTTCCGCCATGATTGTGAGGCCTACCCAGCCACGTGGAACTGTGCATCTATTAAACCTCTTTCTTCTGGAAATTACCCAGTCTTGGGCATGTCTTTACCAGCGTGTGAAAATGGACTAATACAGTAGCACACCTCATAGGGCTGAACAAAATGGGGAAGATGAGTGGGGAGCAAGAGAGAGAAAAGGGGTCTGTGGGACTCCAGCCTTTACTGGGCCCAGAACATTACCCAAATAAGTTTTCCACGGGGCTCTAGCCGGTGGGGTGAGTGCCAGCAGGCACATTTCTTGGCTCCCGCTGCAACTGAGCAGGTCACTCTGGCGTGGGGGGGCGGTCCATGTGGGCGGTGAGGTCTGTGGGGTGAGTCAGGTAGGTTGTATCCGAAGGTTCCATAGCGGGTAGTCACCAGGGGGAGGCAACTGTGTAGGGTCAATATCTGGGCCAGCCCCACTGAGGAACTGTGAGGGTTACAACTGGAAATTGTCAAGGGAATCTGAACCCAGCTACCATATGAGAGAGTTCAACTTACGTTCAATGTGAATGCCATGGCAATATTAAAATGTAAGAATTCGCTCCATACGTGCTTGAGGTAAATAGGAGAAACCTAGAATTGATGTAAACAGTGAGAAGATTGGATGCGTTTTCCGTCACATATTTTAATACTAGCAGCATATTATATATGTCAATCCATCAGGCATTCAGAATTACATGCTTATGAAAATTTTTTGCAACTTCGGACAAAAGACAAGGGTAGAAGATATTTTTTGCCCTATAAACCCTAGTAAATTAAAAACAGAAGGACTTTTATGTCCTAATATATCTATGTTGTGAAAGGCTGCCCTGTGAAATACGGGATTTCTTAAACATATTTTAAAAATCGTAGGTGTCAATATTTTTTAGAAATCCATTTAAATTTTCTCTTGCTATTTTACAATGCCTACTTATTTATTTATTGGTTCTGCTGATTTTGATGTATATGCTAAACTTTACATTTTCTTTAAAGTATGTTTTATACAACTTTATGTAAAATGTTTTAGTATCTTCACATTCTCTCCCTGTCCTTTTGTTTTGCTCTTATTGGCTTTTCAAACCTAGTAAGACTAAGACACTAAAGTAACTTTGCCCGTGGTTTGGTGATGCCTTTTAAAGCACCTCCTAAGCTCTCGTGCATACAGGGGTCTCCTTTGAGCTCTATGCTTTTGACATCCCATATACCTAAATTCCAGTATTCCAAATCAGTACTGCTCAGTTTTAGTTACTAAGATTAAAAATGTATTTTAATAGCAAGTTAGTTTAGTGCACTCTTGCTTCTTTCTTTACTGCTGGTATACATGTATATTCCTTTAAATCAATCTTGGAATTTATTTAAAAATTTTAAATTATACTAATGAAACTGTATATTGTTGGGAATTGATAGGTGAATTTGGAAAGAATTTGTCTTCATGATACTAAATCCTTTTTATCCAAGAATCAGATGTGCCTTTATATTTATTCCAGTCTATGTTTATATCACTGAGTAAATATATAGAAATGTAGATACACTCACTTGTAGTTATAGATAGATACAAATATAGATATAACCTGTTAAATCTATATCTATCCCATATAACGTATATAGATGTTATATGTGTGTGTATATATATATGTTTGTGTTATTAAAGAGCTCCCTTAAAATATTTCTTATATTTCCTATATAATTTTAGATTGAGCTTCAATTTTCCTTGTATAAACAAGCAAATATTCATACTAGTTTTAGTACTGATGTTTGTACATTCTATCTTATTTTAGCAGTGAATGTTTTCACAATTATTATAAATATTATCTAATATTAATAATGTAACTGTTAAAAATATTTAAAATTTTATTTTGAATTATTTTATTGTTGAATTTAAATTCCTTTAAGTATCATAGTAAATGTCTATTTTATGCTTTCTCTATGTATATGCAAATTAATCTATCCACTTCTCTATCTCTATGTAGTAACATATGAAAATCAGGCCTCTCTTCTTCTAATAGACATACGTCTGTTTACATATAGAACATCAGACACTTTATGGCATTTAAAATCTTTAAAGACATGAATATTACCTTTTAACAAATATATTTTAGCATGTACTGAGAATCCCCTATTTTTTTTTATTGGGGTAATCAATATGATTATTAATATTATTGGATTACCAAATTTGGAATCACACTTTATCCCCAAGGTGGATATTTGTTTTATTTTTTGCTAACTTCTTGTCATACTGTTTCAAATATTGTTGGATGTTATTTTTCTTTTATTTGGCATTTTAGTATCAATATTTGTAAGTGATGTACTCTACATATTTTTTCTTCAATATCCGGTGGGTTTTATAATTACTGCTATACTGGATTTGTAGTAGACATTGACAAAAATTATTCCTGTATGTTTTATAGCTGTATGAAGGAAACCAATATATTTTACCCCAAAATCTATTTCCTTGATATATTTCAAAATGGCTATTCAGAAGGGCTGGAAATGCAAACGTAGCTGCAAAGCTGTCTTGGGGAGATTTGCATGGGTAGAGAATCTGCCCTGATGCAGCCAGGCTTTCTCTGAGGTCTGCCCCCTTGTCTGGATCTAGGAAAGGTTAACTGAGAGTCTGAGGTCTCCAAAGGTCTGAAAGAAACATTTTCTGTCTGTTCTCTCTGAGGACTGCTCCCAGTGAGGTTTCACCTACGTAATAAGTCCACTGTTGCTAGCCAGGGTCCTTTTCTCACATAACCATTTCTTTCTTTTTTTTTCCCCTGTGATCCAAGACCCCATTCTTTCTGTAAACTTCATGTGGTAGATAAGCTTCTGCACCCATCGTGTGTCTGGGTCTTCATTCTAAGGGCTCCAGTGTACACACATTGCAGAAACCTGTATGCCTTTTCAACTATTATCTGCCTCCTATTAGTGATTTTCAGGGAAACTTCAGAAGGCAAAAGGGACATTCTCCTTTAGCCCATACTCAGACAAAATCCCCCAACATTTAACTGATTCCTGATACCTTAAAATCACCTTGAAAAATCCATATATTTATAAACTGTTCTTCTCTCTATGATTTCGGGTCAGCCTGGGTTTTGTTTTTTATTCCATTTACTTCATCCTCGAAAAGATCTATTTTATGTCTATTTATTCTCATTTATTGACATTGAGAAAAGAAAATAACTTTCATGTGAGAAATGCAAGTCCTTTTAAAGAATCAGGCCCAGAGAGATATGAAAATGAGACAGCAGTTCTGTCCTGCTCCTCTTTGAGCTGTGTGTTCATCTAGGCTGCTTGCTGTTGCCACAGTAGCTATAAATTAACTAATAATGCCACACCAGACACTATAATCCACACCCAATAATAGTGTAACAGTGCATAGCCAGTCACTAATAAATGTTATTTCCATAAGCCAATGAGAATTTGTGACAAACCTCTTTGCGTCATCCCACTTCTTGTCCCTTTGTTGCCTTTAAGAACCTGCTTGTTGCAAAGCTCCAAATGGAGTTCATATCCAAGCATACTTGGGTCTGTTTCTTCCAGGCAGCTGTCCTCATTTTGGCTCAAGTAAACTCTTTGAATGACGTTTTCTGCTTCAGCCTCTTCCACTTAGATTAGCAACATGGATTTCTGTCACCATGTGCAGCAGTTAAAATGTTTACACTTTTCCCCTCGAGGGCATTGATGTGTTTTCCTGAGCACTTGGAATAGCTACATAGTGTTTACTTTCTAGATTATGGTTTCTCAACCTTGCTGCTACTTACCTTTAGGACCAGAGGATTCTTTGTTGTGGGAGGCTGCCCTAGCAATGCTAGATGTATCGTTTGACCTCTAAATTCCACACCTCCACCAGTCTTGACATCCCCACAATAACCCTCGACATTGCCAAATGTCTCCTGAGGAAAACTCTCCACCACTTGACAGCCAAAGTTCTTGAAATATTGGAATAGTCAATTGAGTTTTTATGTAATCCAAAACAAATATTTTTCTTTGTTTTTAAACATCTACTTACATCTACTTATCTGCTTATTTTTCTTTTATTTGTAATATAATTCCATCAAGGAGAGAGAGTGCATTTTCTGTTATGCTAAATTTTGAAAGAATGTATTGATTTTTTATGACCTGATATATGGATGATATGTAGATATACATGTCTGTATTATCAAATTTCAGGGCAATAATAAAATAAATACTTATAATATTATATTGTCACTGTATATTAGTTATTTCTTTCTTCACTACAGGATTTTCAACCTGTAGGCTATTTTTCAATTCTAGGTTATCCAGTAGATTTTGAAATGTTATGATTAAATACCTACTTCTCAAGCATTCATCTTTGCAAATGAATCAATCCCAAGCTCTTATAATGCACATCATATAAAGGGCAGATTAGTCAATACATGGTTCAGAAAGAATTAAGTAATATTTATAAAAAAATTGAAAATTTATATCCTTAACCCAGATAACAATAATCCAAATTAGAATTTGATTTAATTACATAATTTAAAATGACACCTGAATACTAGTAAAAATGTAGATAAGTTTATATAATCCTTTCTAGCTGTAGGACTTTATTAGCATAAATTCAAATACAAGAACCAAAGTAAGATTGAGACCTATAGTAAAAGGTTAAAATGTACACATTATAGAGGCATGATTAAACTAATTTAAGACATAACAACATGGAGAAATATTGCAAAACAGACATTTTACTGAATTAATTGTTAATATTTAATCATTAAGTGAGAACAAAGTAAAGAGTAGCTACACACACACACACACACCCCCACACACAAGTGCAATATTGTCAAATAAGCAGTGATCTTCAGCTACACTGGAAATCACACCTGTTTTATCCACAGAAGAGTAAAGATTAAAAATCACAATAATATTATTGTACATATGGAGGTAAAGATACTCAAATATTACCCTAAAATACATTTTTGATTTTGAGATGGAGTTTGCTTTTATTGCCCAGGCTGGAGTGCAATGGCACAATCATGGCTCACTGTAACCTCAGCCTCCAGGGTCAGGTAATTCTCCTAGCTCAACCTCCCAATAGCTGAGATTACAGGCATGCACCACCACACGCGGCTAATTTTTTGTATTTAGTAGAGACGGGATTTCACCATGTTGGTCAGGCTGGTCTCAAACTCCTGACTTCAGGTGATCTACCCACTTCAGCCTCCCAAAGTGCTGGGATTACAGGTGTGCGCCTGGCCAACTTTTTGACATATTTCAAGATGGCTACTCGGAAGACTGGAAATAGCTTCTTCTACAAGAATAGCTGAAAAGCTGTGTTTGTTGGGGAATTTGCATTTGTAGAGAAAATCTGCATTGATACAGACAGGCTTTCCCTGAGGTACTCCCTTGTCTGGGTTTAGGAAAGATTAACTGAGTCTGGCACGTTTAAATTTCGAAAAACCATTTCCTATCTATACTTCCCAAGAGGAGGGCTGCTCCCTGGGAGGTTTCATCCATGTAACAAGACCACCTCTGCTGCCAGGCTCCTCTTTCTTCCTTGTCGTCACCTGTCTTCCGCAAAGCCTGATTTACCAACGTACAGCTCTGTGTTTTCTGTAACCTCAAGACAGCATAGACGTGTTAACTACTTGCCTTTCCTGGAGTTTTTATATATATAGTATATATTTGTATATCTATTTATAATATACAAATATTTGTATATATATATTTATATATATTAGGTAAAGTCCAAGTGCATACTTGTGCACATAATTATATCTGTAAACCTTTTTTCCTGTTGATTGTACATTATCAGTTTGTTTTATAGACTCAAATAATTAAAGCTTCAAGGGAAAAATTTAAAGTTTCCTATAGAGAAAAGACAAACTATATGTGACAAATAATATTTAGAGTGTAAGACGCTTTTTAAAGGTATATTTGCAATTTGTGTCAAAACATTTAAATATACGTTTGTTGCTTTAACTATAAAATTTCAAATAATTTAAGCTAAATACATAGTATATGCAGAAAATTTAGCAATATTTGTATGTAGCACCTTATTGTGCATTACTGTAACCAACTGTCTAATATAAAGAACTAATTAGGGTAGCACCTACTTTTCAAATATCTCATTTTTTTTCACACATCTATTAAAAAAGACAAATAACATTTAAACTTTATTTGTAAATTTGCAGAATAGTATTTTTCAGCAGATGGTTTATTTTAGCAAATTGCATCTTCACATTGTGCTATGCTTTTATGAGTTCCAGCTGTTAACGAGTATTATTTTACTGCTGAATCTATCATGTGTCAAATAATTGCTCATTATGTGCCATAAAACACAAGCAATATCTTATTTTCGACTTGGAGCAAATTAAAATCTTATCAGCAATTTAAAAAATCTAGAGTGGTCTTCTTCTGGATATTTTAAACTGGTATTTTTCTCTTTATGTTTTGGTGAGTTGTCTTATCAAGGAGAAGAATCAAGCTGATTATTCTTTTTTTCTTTCCATCCATCTCGCAGGTGTGTTAATAATTTCATTTTCAGAAAATGTTCTTTCTATCCATTTACAAGATGAGAGACCTTTTAACATCTTCCATTCAGATGTGATACCAGTAATGGAAAATACTCCAGCTTCATGAATATGGTGATACAAATACTTATCCGTCTAACCTCTTTCAGTGCCAGATGTTTACTTTACTCAGTGAATTACTCAGTTGACTGGTAATTTCTTCTGAAATCACAAATGAGAGGATCAGAGGGCTGGCTGTTGTCTTTACCTCATATGACTCCCAGTGCAGAAAATTGTTTCTATGGAGCACAAACAGTTGAAAGGATTGACTTCCTGCCTAGAATAGTTTCTGCTGTGCTTCTTATCCTTCTTGTGGAGATTTCAGATGATCTGAATTGCTTTTCTATCTTAAGAAAAAAACTCAACAATTCTCCCACCTGAGAGGAATGTAAACTGTAGGAAGTTAGCAGAAGCAATCTCTAAAGTTTTTACATTGTTTGTTGTAGAATGCAGCATTGATGTCTGCATCACTAAACTTTTCTCTTTTTTTTCTTTTATTATTATTATACTTTAAGTTTTAGGGTACATGTGCACAATGTGCAGGTTTGTTACATATGTATCCATCTGCCATTTGTTGTGCTGCACCCATTAACTTGTCATTTAGCATTAGGTATATCTCCTAATGCTTCCCTCCCCCCTACCCCCACCCCATAACAGTCCCCGGAGTGTGATGTTCCCCTTCCTGTGTCCATGTGTTCTCATTGTTCAATTCCCACCTATGAGTGAGAACATCTGGTGTTTGGTTTTTTGTCCTTGCGATAGTTTACTGAGAATGATGGTTTCCAGTTTCATCCATGTCCCTACAAAGGACATGAACTCATCATTTTTATATCTGCATAGTATTCCATGGTGTATATGTGCCACATTTTCTTAATCCAATCTATCGTTGTTGGACATTTGGGTTGGTTCCAAGTCTTTGCTATTGTGAATAGTGCCGCATTAAACATACGTGTGCATGTGTCTTTATAGCAGCATGATTTATAGTCTTTGGGTATATACCAGTAATGGGATGGCTGGGTCAAATGGTATTTCTAGTTCTAGATCCCTGAGGAATCGCCACACTGACTTCCACAATGGTTGAACTAGTTTACAGTCCCACCAACAGTGTAAAAAGTGTTCCTATTTCTCCACATCCTCTCCAGCACCTGTTGTTTTCCTGACTTTTAAGGATCGCCATTCTAACTGGTGTAATCTCATTGTGGTTTTGATTTGCATTTCTCTGATGGCCAGTGATGATGAGCATTTTTTCATGTGTTTTTTGGCTGCATAAATGTCTTCTTTTGAGAAGTGTCTGTTCATGTCCTTCACCCACTTTTTGATGGGGTTGTTTGGTTTTTTCTTGTAAATTTGTTTGAGTTCACTGTAGATTCTGGATATTAGCCCTTTATCAGATGGTAGGTTGTGAAAATTTTCTCCCATTTTGTAGGTTGCCTGTTCACTCTGATGGTAGTTTCTTTTGCTGTGCAGAAGCTCTTTAGTTTAATTAGATCCTATTTGTCAATTTTGGCTTTTTTCCATTGCTTTTGGCGTTTTAGACATGAAGTCCTTGCCCACACCTATGTCCTGAATGGTATTGCTAGGTTTTCTTCTAGGGTTTTTATGGTTAGCTCTAACATAAGTCTTCATCCATCTTGAATTAATTTTTGTATAAGATGTAAGGAAGGGATCCAGTTTCAGCTTTCTACATATGGCTAGCCAGTTTCCCAGCACTATTTATTAAATAGGGAATCCATTCCCCATTGCTTGTTTTTGTCAGGTTTGTCAAAGATCAGATAGTTGTAGTTATGGGCATTATTTCTGAGGGCCTGTTCTGTTCCATTGATCTATGTTCTGTTGTGGTAGCATACCATGCTGTTTTGGTTACTGTAGCCTTGTAGTATAATTTGAAGTCAGGTAGCGTGATGCCTCCAGCTTTGTTCTTTTGGCTTAGGATTACTTGGTGATGCGGGCTCCTTTTTGGTTCCATATGAACTTTAAAGTAGTTTTTTCCAATTCTGTGAAGAAAGTCATTGGTAGCTTAGATGGGGATGGCATTGAATCTATAAATTACCTTGGGCAGTATGGCCATTTTACGATATTGATTCTTCCAACCCATGAGCATGGAATGTTCTTCCATTTGTTTGTATCCTCTTTTATTTCATTGAGCAGTGGTTTGTAGTTCTCTTGAAGAGGTCTTTCTCGTCCCTTGTAAGTTGGATTCCTAGGTATTTGATTCTCTTTGAAGCAGTTGGAATGGGAGTTCCCTCAGATTTGGCTCTGTGTTGTCTGTTATTGGTGTACAAGAATACTTGTTATTTTTGTACATTGATTTTTATCCTGAGACTTTCTGAAGTTGTTTATCAGATAAGGAGATTTTGGCTGAGACAATGGGTTTTCTACATATACCAGTCATGTCATCTGCAACAGGACAATTTGACTTCCTCTTTCCTAATGAATACTCTTTTTTTCCTTCTCCTGCCTGATTGCCCTGGCCAGAACTTCCAACACTATGTTGAATAGGAGTGGTGAAGGGGCATCCCTATCTTGTGCCAGTTTTCAAGGGAATGCTTCCAGTTTTGCCCATTCAGTATATTGGCTGTGGGTTTGTCATAGTAGCAATTATGATTTTGAGATATGTCCCATTGTACCTAATTTATTGAGAGTTTTTAGCATGAAGCTTGTTGAATTTTCCAAAGGCCTTTTCTGCATCTATTGAGATAATCATGAGGTTTTTGTCTTTGGTTCTGTTTTTATGCTGGATTACATTTGTTGATTTGCGTATGTTGAACAGCCTTGCATCCCAGGGATGAAGCCCACTTGATCATGGTGGATAAGCTTTTGATGTGCTGCTGGATTCGTTTGCCAGTATTTTATTGAGGATTTTTGCATCCAGTGGTCATCAGGACATTGGTCTAAAATTCTCTATTTTGGTTGTGTCTCTGCCAGGCTTTGGTATCAGGATGATGCTGGCCTCATAAAATGAGTTAAGGAGATTCCCTCTTTTTCTATTGATTGGAATTGTTTCAGAAGGAATGGTACCAATTCCTCCTATATGTCTGGTATTGCCACAATTTCAGAGCCTGTTATCAGTCTATTCAGAGATTTCAACTTCTTCCTGGTTTAGTCTTGGGAGAGTGTATGTGTCGAGGAATTTATCCATTTCTCTAGATTTTCTAGTTTATTTGCATAGAGGTGTTTGTAGTATTTCTGATGTAGATTGTATTTCTGTGGGACCAGTGGTGATATCCCCTTTATCATTTTTATTGCATCTATTTGATTTCTTTCTCTCTTTTCTTCTTTATAGTCTTGCTAGCTGTCTATCAATTTTGTTGATCTTTCAAAAAACCAGCTCCTGGATTCACTAATTTTTTGAGGGTTTTTTGTGTCTCTATTCCTCAGTTCTGCTCTGATTTTAGTTACTTCTTGCCTTCTGCTAGCTTTTGAATGTGTTTGCTCTTGCTTCTCTAGTTCTTTTAATTGTGATGTTAGGGTGTCAATTTTGGATCTTTTCTGCTTTCTCTTGTGGGCAATTTAGTGCTATAAATTTCCTTCTACACACTGCTTTGAATGTGTCCCAGGGATTCTGGTATGTTGTGTCTTTGTTCTCTTGGTTTCAAAGAGCATCTTTATTTCTGCCTTATTTCGTTAGTACCCAGTAGTCATTCTGGCATAGGTTGTTTCATTTTCCACGTAGTTGAGTGGTTTGAATGAGTTTCTTAACCTGAGTTCTAGTTTGATTGCACGTGGTCTGAGAGACAGTTTGTTATAATTTCTGTTCTTTTACATTTGCTTAGGAGAGTTTCAACTATTGTGATCAATTTGGAATGGGTGTGGTGTGGTGCTGAATAAAATGTATATTCTGCTCATTTGGGGTGGAGAGTTCTATAGATGTCTATTAGTCGCTGGTGCAGAGCTGAGTTCAATTCCTGGGTGTCCTTGTTAACTTTCTGTCTCGTTGATCTGTCTAATGTTGACAGTGGGGTGTTAAAATCTCCCATTATTATTGTGTGGGAGTCTAAGTCTCTTTGTAGGTCACTCAAGACTTGCTTTATGAATCCTGGTGTCCTGTATTGGGTGCATATTATTTAGGATAGTTAGCTCTTCTTGTTGAATTGATCCCTTTACCATTAATTAATGGCCTTCTTTGTCTCTTTTGATCTTCGTTGGTTTAAAGTCTATTTTATCAGAGACTAGGATTGCAACCCGCCTTTTTTTTTTTCCATTTGCTTGGTAGATCTTCCTCCATCCCTTTATTTTGAGTTCTATGTGGGTGTCTCTGCATGTGAGATGGGTTTCCTGAATACAGCACACTGATTGGTCTTGGCTCCTTATTCAATTTGCCAGCTGTGTCTTTTAATTGGAGCATTTAGCCCATTACATTTAAAATTAATATTGTTATGTGTGAATTGGATCTACTTTCTCTACTTTTATCTCTATACTGTATTATTTCTAAATTTCATTTCTTTTGTCCTTCTGTGCACCAACTGAATGCTTTATTCTGACTTGTTATATTTCACACTTCATTTTCCTAGTATGCTTCAAAAGTAGATCAAATATTATCTAAATTTTCACTATGTGTTTTTCAGTTCTAAAAATTGAATTCTTTTCCTTTTTCACATGTAATACTTAAAAATGTATCTGCTGAAGTTCTCAGTCTTTTTTTACTTGACTGTAATAAGAGTTTTAAGTCACTTTTAACAAATTTGCTATTCATGCAACGTGTATGTCCATTTATAACTAATGTTTATCCTTTTCTTTATTTCTAGTCATATTGTGTTATCTCTTCTTTGCCTGGATGTTTCCAATGGTAGCCATCTATATTATGAATAGTTAGGTGTAATTTGAGGCTTAGGATTGATGTGATTTCCCTTCCTGTTTGCTTTTACCAGACCAAAGATTCAGTTCATTGTTCGTCTCCAATGAATCAAGGATTGAGATGATTCAAAGTGAATTTTTAGCCCCTACCAAGGTGGAAGCTATTGCTGCTTACCCTCATAACGACTAGCTAATTAGTACAATTTAAGGCTTGGTAATTACCAATGCTTCCTTCTCTTTGGCAGGGCTTTTAATCCTGTCCTCCCCTGCCCATCCCTCTCCCTATTTATACTTTGGTTTAAAACTCTTCTCAGGGTGTCTGCCATCTGAAAGCAAACATGTGAAAATGATCCCAGGAAATTTAGTCCTCAACTCTGACCCTTTCTCTTTGTGATTATTTTCCTTGTGACCTGGGTTTGTAATTCTTCACTGCCATGTCAGCATTATGTCTTCAAGTATATATTTTAAAAAGTCCATATCTCTGATTTTTTTCCAAATTGTCTAGTGTGCCATTTCAGGCAAAAGACTTCATATCAAAAATAAATAGAAGACGTTCACGTGTACTTCATAAGAAACATATCCAAATTCCCCGTGGAAAGTGTTCCACCCAGTCGAAATAAGGAAATGAAAAACAAAATCACCATGAAATGAAATCGCTACTCATTCACTACATAATGGCTAATATTAAAAAAGGTATATATATATTTTATATATATATATGACCTCTTATGATGCTATAATATGACCACCATGCTGTAAGTATATATATATAAATATATATATATATAAAAAATATATATATATATATGTGTGTTTGTATATATAACTCTTGACAAGGATGTAGATCAACTGGATCTTTCATATTAAGTATAGTGCTGGTAGCAAGGAAAATGTTAAAAACTGATGCTGGGCAGGTGAGCCCCCAAATAGAGCTTAGCCTGCAATGGTTCTTGGCTTTGCCCAGGTAAGAATTCAAGAGCCAGCCAGAGGTAGAAGTAAACAATTTTATTGAAGCAGCAGTGTTATAGTTCTGTGACTCTTCCCGCAGAGCAGGGCTACTCTCTAGGCTGAGAGTAGCAGTTTAAGGCAGTTTTGCTGTTATTTATACCCACTTTCAATTGCATGCAGACTAAGGGACAGTTTATGCAGGAATTTCTATGGAAGGCAGTAACTTTTGGGTCATTCAGTCATTGCCATGCAGAGGGGCAGTAACTCATGGAAGTTGCCATGGCAACAGTAAATTGACATGACACACTGGTGGGTGTGTGTGACGGAAAGCTGCTTTTATCTTACCCTGTTTTAGCTAGTCCTCTCTGG